>NC_060187.1:12921638-12939138 GCF_021184085.1 Oncorhynchus gorbuscha | reverse complement strand
TGCTCCGGTTCCCCCACTCTACAAAGTTCTATGTGCAGTGCAGGACTATTTAACATGTGCTATTTAACATGCGCTCCGGTTCGCCCACTCTACAAAGTTCTATGTGCAGTGCAGGACTATTTAACATGCGCTCCGGTTCCCCCACTCTACAAAGTTCTATGTGCAGTGCAGGACTATTTAACATGTGCTATTTAACATGCGCTCCGGTTCCCCCACTCTACAAAGTTCTATGTGCAGTGCAGGCCTATTTAACATGTGCTCCGGTTCCCCCACTCTACAAAGTTCTATGTGCAGTTCAGGACTATTTAACATGTGCTCCGGTTCCCCCACTCTACAAAGTTCTATGTGCAGTGCAGAACTATTTAACATGTGCTCCCGTTCCCCCACTCTACAAAGTTCTATGTGCAGTGCAGAACTATTTAACATGTGCTCCGGTTCCCCCACTCTACAAAGTTCTATGTGCAGTGCAGGACTATTTAACATGTGCTATTTAACATGTGCTCCGGTTACCCCCTCTACAAAGTTCTATGTGCAGTGCAGGCCTTTTTAACATGTGCTCCGGTTCCCCCACTCTACAAAGTTCTATGTGCAGTGCAGAACTATTTAACATGTGCTCCGGTTCCCCCACTCTACAAAGTTATATGTGCAGTGCAGAACTATTTAACATGTGCTATTTAACATGTGCTCCGGTTCCCCCACTCTACAAAGTTCTATGTGCAGTGCAGGACTATTTAACATGTGCTCCGGTTCCCCCACTCTACAAAGTTCTATGTGCAGTGCAGAACTATTTAACATGTGCTCCGGTTCCCCCACTCTACAAAGTTCTATGTGCAGTGCAGGACTATTTAACATGTGCTCCGGTTCCCCCACTCTACAAAGTTCTATGTGCAGTGCAGAACTATTTAACATGTGCTATTTAACATGCGCTCCGGTTCCCCCACTCTACAAAGTTATATGTGTAGTGCAGAACTATTTAACATGTGCTCCGGTTCCCCCACTCTACAAAGTTCTATGTGCAGTGCAGGACTATTTAACAGCCTACAGTTAAATTGCACTTTCCACTCTACTTATTACAGTCTCAGACAAAATGTGAAGCGCTAAGGGCAATGGATAATCAGCACAGAAATAGCACAGTCAGAAAATGTGTCATGCATCAAGCAGGCTACGCTCACATCATTGTGCAGTACCCCCCCCCCTCCATGTACCTTTCAGACTTCAACAACCATAACGGTCTGGCTTTTTTTCCTCACATTTTCTCTCGATTGGGCATCTATTAGCTTGGTCTTGCACTGTAGCTAGGCAGATTAGAATCTCTCTCTCTCTGCTGTTTATGTCTGCCCCATGACTTTGATCAGCACAATCTACACATGGGAAAATGTTTTACACACACACACACAGGGCAGGGGAATCACTGGTAACCGATTCTAGTATACACCAGGGATTTTTACAGACAGAGCTACTGTAAGGGAAACGGGGATACCTAGTCAGTTGTACAACTGAATGCATTCAACTGAAATGTGTCTTCAGCATTTAACCCAACCCCTCTGAATCAGAGAGGTGAGGGGGGCTGCCTTAAATCGACATCCACGTCATCGGCGCCCAGGGAACATTGGGTTAACAGACTTGCTCAGGGGCAGAACAACAGATGTTTACCTTGTCAGCTTGAGGATTCCAGCCCGCAACCTTTCGGTTACTGGCCCAACGCTACCTAGCTGTCTGTCTTTCTGTGTCACTGGTCTACATAACTGTCTGTCTTTCTGTGTCACTGGTCTACATAACTGTCTGTCTTTCTGTGTCACTGGTCTACATAACTGTCTGTCTTTCTGTGTCACTGGTCTACCTAGCTGTCTGTCTTTCTGTGTCACTGGTCTACCTAGCTGTCTGTCTTTCTGTGTCACTGGTCTACCTAGCTGTCTGTCTTTCTGTGTCACTGGTCTACCTAGCTGTCTGTCTTTCTGTATCACTGGTCTACTGCAGCACACATAGAGCACACTGAGAAAGGGGCGTAAAAGGCAGGGCTAGAAATCTGGAATCATACACACACAGATAGAAATACTCTCTAAATGTGATATGTTCCCATAGGAACCCAATTCATCGCTGTCGGTCTGGGCCTCCCCTTTTTTTCAATCCTAACTTTAACTCTAATTTCAGAGTGTCCAGAGGGTTGCTTTACCCGACAAAGCAGATAAATGAATTCAACGGATAATGTTGAAAGGCTAGAAGAAGAAGAAGCAGACAGTGTCTTGATGTTGTAGTTCAGACAACTGGAAAAACTAGTTTACTGCACTCTTTGTTTCTAAGCAGTCCCTACACTTGAAGTAGTTTATCAAAGCATACCTTTATTTAAGACCGTTTGATAGTCAGAGTCTGAAAGGGATATCGCTCTTAGTAAACGCTGAATCATCACAATACAGTGCTTTACTGGGCGCTGCTGCGTTTCTATGGCTACAGGGGTGACAAAACCAACACCTGAGTCCCAGAGGTCACCTGTGGTTACACACACGCACGCACGCACGCACGCACACACACACACACACACACACACACACACACACACACACACACACACACACACACACACACACACACACACACACACACACACACACACACACACACACACACACACACACACACACACACACACACACACACACACACACACACACACACACACACACACACACACACACACACACACATAGACACAGACACACACACACACACACACACATAGACTCACACACACACACACACACACACACACACACACACACACACACACACACACACACACACACACACACACACACACACACACACACACACACACACACACACACACACATACACACACACACACACACACACACACACACACACACACACACACACACACACACACACACACACACACACACACACACACACACACACACACACATAGACACAGACACACACACACACACTCACCACCTGTGTAGCAGATGCTTGAGAGCAGCCAGAAACACAGGATGGTAAGTAAACACATCCCTGACTGATCCTCCTAACAAATTAATAAATTATGTCATAAAAATGAGGTGTGGGAAGGAGGAGGCAAAGGGGGGATAGTTTACACACACACACGCGCGCACTGACACATAAACACACACACACACAGACACATAAACACACACACACACAGACACATAAACACACACACACACTGACACATACATACACACACACACACACACACACACACACACACACACACACACACACACACACACACACACACACACACACACACACACACACACACACACACACACACACACACACACACACACACACACACACACTTACACATAAACATACACAAAGACACACTGACACACAAACACAGACACACACACACACACACAGACACACACACACTGACACATAAACACACACAAACCAACACACAATCACACACACAAACACTTATTCAGACGGCTGCTGGTCATTATCATGCATAAAGTATGCAAAATGCAGGCATGATGCATCTCCCGTCTATTGTTCCTGTGTTTCAGAGGGAGCCTGTCATGATGCATAGATAAAACACAGCAGATGAGACTCTATCTCCTGTGGATTACCATGCAGGCCTAGTCAGTTCCTAAGTCATTGTTACCCTTCCATCTGTCCAGCCAATCCTGTGTGGCACCACCTCACTACAGACAGAGACAATTAAAACACTTTGACACACTTGACACAGAGGGGCTGTGTGTCCGGCATGAGCCATCTGGGATGGGGTGCTGGGGGACCCTCCGTTACACACAGACCCCTCTGCTCCCCTAAGTTGTATTAAACAGATGAATTCAGTGACATCCCTGGCCTATATACTGGGCAGGGGGACAGCCTCCCTTTTCTTTTCTTGATGGACAGATCAGACAGAGGAGGAGGAGAGGGGAGATAGATTGGGACGGCAGATTGGCAACCAGACCCCTGAACTAGGCCACCAACCAGACCCCTGAACTAGGCCAGCAACCAGACCCCTGAACTAGGCCACCAACCAGACCCCTGAACTAGGCCACCAACCAGACCCCTGAACTAGGCCACCAACCAGACCCCTGAACTAGGCCACCAACCAGACCCCTGAACTAGGCCACCAACCAGACCCCTGAACTAGGCCACCAACCAGACCCCTGAACTAGGCCACCAACCAGACCCCTGAACTAGGCCACCAACCAGACCCCTGAACTAGGCCACCAACCAGACCCCTGAACTAGGCCACCAACCAGACCCCTGAACTAGGCCACCAACCAGACCCCTGAACTAGGCCACCAACCAGACCCCTGAACTAGGCCACCAACCAGACCCCTGAACTAGGCCACCAACCAGACCCCTGAACTAGGCCACCAACCAGACCCTGAACTAGGCCACCAACCAGACTGGGTTAAATCCTCTTCTGATAAAATGCTCCTTTGCATGTTGACATTACACTGTTATTACTGGGTTATTAAATGTATGTTAGCAGGGTGGTCAGAATGCTCAGTCAGTCTGTGCCCTGTATACAGATCATCCATCTCGCTCAATACAATGCCGACTCATTGAACACAATGCCAACACACGTTGATTGAATGTGTCATAGGCTGAGACCTACCCATTTTTTACATGGTGCATTTTGTAATTACATTTCTAAGTGAATTAACAGTAAGCTGTAACATAGTTAGTAGGCTGTGTTCTGTACCCGACCAGGACTTGTGGTTGTGATCAGAGTACTAGACATTTTACTGTCGCTTTTCTCCTTTTGTGGTCTGCATCCATTTGTCCCTTTATAGTAACTGTTTGGTCCAATCAGCAATTCACTTCCTGCATCCTTGATATTGTTCATTGGCCAGGAAGGTACACAAGGTTGCAAAAATGTTTAACTCATAACTCCGGCAACAGAGTTGAAGTAAAGTCATTTTCCTATTGGTTCCCTACTCTGGAGTGCTTACTGCCCAGCTCACAGACCCTGGAAAGTCCCTACCCCCTTGAAGTTGCCATTTGAAATGGTTAAGGTTCGGGTTAAATTTGGGGTTAGGTAGGGGTTAATTATGGTTATGGTCAGGGTCAGGGTAAGGGTAGGGGTTGAGGTAAGGGATATGATTTAGGGTGGGGACGTCCCAAGGATCCCGGATAGCAATAACCAAAGCAGATGTGATAGGAACATACCAATCTGTTTGTGCAAAAGGGGGGCAGTAAAATGATGAAAATTACTAACATGATTTCTAAACCCCAAAACAGCTAAATATGTTCATATCCATAAATACTCGTCCCTAATTATGTAATAACATCGTATGCAATAACACCGCGCAATAAAAGTACAAACCCACTTTCGGTACGTCATTGTTAGAAACGGCTCCCCCCCCGTGTTTCCGCGTGAAGTGGTAGCGCCGAGATGATGTGAAAGGTTGCCTGCGCGCTGTCAGTCTTCTTAAAATGAAGACGACTGCTCGGTCCCTGAAGAACAGACTTGATTGTAGAGCTGGCATCTACTTTCAGCTCTGTAGGACCTTTAGAACATTTTATAGGCCTTTGGAACAGTGAGGTTTTATGTCTGATCAGAGCAGTGAATCCAGGTGCTTTTACAGAAGAATTCACCGTATTTATTGTGTCTGAAGCAGGAATTCAGATCATCAGAGACGGCTCGGGTTGAGCTATCCTCTATACAGTAGATAGCAGTATTCAGATCAGTCAAGTGTTGTATAGGTTTGTTATCGTTCCTCCTGTGCGCATATATCCATTTGGAGAAAGACAAGTGTCATTCGCAAGTGAAGTAAAGACAATGTACAATACCGTTTGGACTACGGAAAAATACGAAGATGATTGGAGGGACGTGATGATGCCATATTCCACAGAATTAATATTTTATATTGAAATGGACCAACCACCTCCAGGTAGGCCACTGAAACTATTGAATAGTCACTGTGTGGTAAAATACTGTATCCTATTTGTGGATGCGGATTGAATGGTCCAAACTTTGAGAAGAACATTACATTAGAAGAACGCTTTGCCTGCGAACCTGTCTGTCCTGATAGCGAGCCTAGTCATTTAGGTAACTTTGTTTTTTTCATTCATAGTTATTACAGGTGCACAAATACTCATTTCTTCTTCCTGAAATCGTTTTAAAGCACCCTAAATGACCGTTATAGTGTTTCGTTCAATTCGTTTTAACATCGCTACATTGTATCTGCACCGATAATATCTGCCGACATCCTGGGACTTTTTGCTACTGTTTCAATGGTGATGACAATCATTTAGAATGTATTGTTACAATGTATCAGATGCCTTATTTAGTTTGCAACAATGTTTCAACTTGTTTGACTAGTTTATCGGAGTGACGTTATCTGAAGAGCAGATTGCTGCCTGCAAGCAGGCTTCTGTATCCTGCAAGAACCCTTCCATTCGAACACTACAGGCGCATATATTGTCGCTATAATACAAATGAAATGACCTGAAAATAGATAGTTATTTATTCGGCTACCTATTCTTTTTTTTCTTTACAGTCATTCATTAATTAAGCACGAAGGCCACAGCTTTGTCCATTTGCTTTGTTCTTTCATAACAGTGTATTTAATACGTATTCATGTGGTTCATACCTAACCTCTATTTCACCATGTTTGACCATCTCTCTAGTAGGCCTATCCTGGTTGTCAAATAGTCAAATGTTTTCAGTCCAGTGCAGGAGTGGTTGTGGGGGAGGGGAAAGAGATCATAAAACATTGTGTTACAAGTCAGTGAAGTAAAACCCACTGTACCGATGTTGCTCCGGGTTCAGATTTCATGCAAATGTCTGCGCGTAGTTCTAGCCGGTTGTCATATAGATGTTTAGATGTATTTGAGTCATTTCTCGGTAATTGTGCAAGTGTCATTCGACTCCCACCTCCATTCCTTCTCCTTTTTTAACAGAGCAGAGGCTCGGTGGACGGAGCAGGAGGCGCTGTTCAATCGCACGGAATAGAATTGACCGGTAGCTCTTTTTCTCCCGCTGAAGTGCATTATCCTGAGCCCGTTCTGCTTGTACAGCAACCCTCTCTCTTGTCCTAAGGGCCACACTGAAATGATAAAGGCTGTATATCGTTGGTGGAGTAGTGGAGGAGTGAATAAGGGTGAAACGTATTCTCCTACAGCCTGTGTCCCCTTCCATTCATATGCGCTCTCAATGCAGTTCAATGGCTCTGCGATTCTCAAAGCTTTCTTTCACGGGGGCTTCACGTATTCACTGTGATGTCATAGGCTGGGAACCAAGAGCTTTAAGATGGGCTGGGAACCAACAGCTTTAAGATGGCATGTAGAGTTGATAATGGTATATCTTTACTTCTGTAATGCAACTATACTATACTCTGTAGAAATGCAGTGTAGGATATACAGCTCCTGGTCAAATGAATTAACACGCTACATCAGTGTAAACAGATGTATAACAGATGTATAACGGTCATAATAGTGATGTATGAGCTAGGTGTCAAACCGATAAAGTTTCACACTAATTATCTTGTCAAATATGTTGCACAACAACGTCTTAACGTGTAGTGTTGTTAGGAACATAATCACCAATTCCTGTTGTGATGAATCTGTCAATGGTTGATGTTTGTGTTGTTATAGAGTGACAATAGCAGGCATCTGTTGTATTATATAGTCACCTATGTGAGATAGCGTGTTCCATTGAGCCAGACATTGTCAGTGAAGATATTGAATGAAACAACCATTCAAATTGTATAAACAATACGTTTAAAAGGTAAAGATGCATTGTGTTGTGTGTTTGGCTTCTGTGTAACCTCTCCTGGATTTTCTGAAAGGACCCTAGCTGCGATACAGCAAGCAGGCAAGCGGTGGGTGTATTGTGGTGTATAGCGACAATGTGTATAGAAGAGGTGAAGATAATTGCCCCTCTCTTCTATTCTGTTCCCTTCTCTCTCCTCTCTCTCCTCCCTTCTCCTCTCTCTCCTCTTCTCCTCTCTCTCCTCCCTTCTCCTCTCTCTCCTCCCTTCTCCTCTACTCTGTCCTCTTCTCTCTCCTCCTCTCCTCTACTCTGTTCTCCTCTCTCTCCTCTCCTCTCTCTCCTCCCTTCTCCTCTACTCTACTCTGTCCTCTTCTTTCTCCTCCTCTACTCTGTTCTCCTCTCTCCTCTCTCCTCCCTTCTTCTCTCCTCTCCCCTGTTCTCTTCTCTCTCCTCTTCTCCTCTCTCTCCTCCCTTCTCCTCTCCTCTCCTCTGTCCTCTTCTCTCTCCTCCTCTACTCTATTCTCCTCTCTCTCCTCTCTCTCCTCCCTTCTTCTCTCCTCTCCCCTGTTCTCTTCTCTCTCCTCTTCTCCTCTCTCTCCTCCCTTCTCCTCTACTCTGTCCTCTTCTCTCTCCTCCTCTACTCTGTTCTCTTCTCTCTCCTCTCCTCTCTCTCCTCTTCTCCTCTCTCCTCCCTTCTTCTCTCCTCTCCCCTGTTCTCTTCTCTCTCCTCTCTCTCATCCTCTCCCCTCCCTTCTACTCTCCTCTTGCTACAGAGTGAAGCTCACCAGTGTGTGATCAGATCACACATTCATCCTATCTTCCACTCAAAGCCAGCGCACAGCTCGGCCCATACTGAACACACACACACACACACACACACACACACACACACACACACACACACACACACACACACACACACACACACACACACACACACACACACACACACACACACACACACACACACACACACACACACACACACACACACCCACACCCACAAAAGAATGGTCTTTTCTCTCTTCTTATATTCTCCTTTTTGTTGTTTTTATTTCACCGTGTGGCATTGTGTGATACTGGGGGTCTAAGCCCTCGGCCCAGCAGAGAAAGGGAAAGTGAGATACAGAGGAGGGATGAGGGTCGTGCAGATGTTCATCAAAATATTTATTACACTGGAATTTAAATGTGACAGTTTGGAGGTAACGCCGGGGGCCATCTCTCTGTGTGTGTGTGTACGTGTGTGTGTGTACGTGTGCGTGTGTGTGTGTACGTGTGTGTGTGTGCGTGTGTCACTTTGTGTCGCTGTGTGTCCGTAGCACTGGGTGATTAGCACAGGTGGAGGGATGCCCCAGGGGAAGGCCGACCTCGGTTTCCAACGGCAACACGGCTACTCCCCTCCCAGTGTTGTGTGTGTGTGTGTGTGTGTGTGTGTGAGAGGGAGTTTGCAGGGCAGCCTCTTCACAGAATGGAACATCACCAAGGAATTTCTGTCCCCTGCTGCTATGATGATGCTATATGGGACAATGACATAAGTCACTTAAATTAGAGAGGCACGTCAGAAAGACAGTCAGACACTCAGACAGACTAGGACGGTTGTTACTCTACACGTAAAACACACGTTCTCCACTGTAAGATGGACAGTAAAACTATTATCTTTCTCTCTATTCTCTCTCTCTCTCTCACTGTCCTCTCTCTCTCACTCTCCTCTCTCACTCTCCTCTCTCTCTCTCTTCTCTCTCTCTTTCTCTCTCTCCGTCATTTCTCTTCTCTCTCTCTCTCTCTCTCTTTTTTTCTCTGTCAGTCCTCTCTGTGTCTGTCTCTTCTCTCCCTCTCTCCTCTCTCTCTCTCTCTCTCCCTCTGTCCCTCTCTCTCTTCTCTCTCTCTCTCTCCTTTCTCTCTCTCTCTCTCCTCTCTCTATTTGCTCTCTCTATCTCTCTCTCTCTCTCTCTCTCTCTCTCTCTCTCTCTCTCTCTCTCTCTCTCTCTCTCTCTCTCTCTCTCTTTCTCTTTCTCAATTCAATTCAAGGGCTTTATTGGAATGGGAAACATGTGTTAACATTGCCAAAGCAAGTGAGGTAGACAACATACAAAGTCAATATATAAAGTGAAAAACAACTAAAATTAACAGTAAACATTACACATACAGAAGTTTCTCTCTCCCTCTATCCCTCTCTCTCCCCCTCTGTCCCTCTCTCTCCCCCTCTCTCCCTCTCTCTCTCTCTCTCTCTCTCTCTCTCTCTCTCTCTCTCTCTCTCTCTCTCTCTCTCTCTCTCTCTCCCTCCCTCTGCCCCCTCTCTCTCTCCCTCTCTCCCTCTGCCCCCTCTCTCTCTCTCCTCTCTCTCCCTCTGTCCCTCTCTCTCTCATTCTCCCTCCCTCTGTCCCTCTCTCTCCTTCTCTCTCCTTCTCTCTCCCTCTGTCCCTCTCTCTCTCTCTCCTTCTCTCTCCCCCTCCTCTCTCTCTCTCTCTCTCTCTCTCTCTCTCTCTCTCTCTCTCTCTCTCTCTCTCTCTCTCTCTCTCTCTCTCTCTCTCTCTCTCTCTCTCTCTCTCTCTCTCCCTCTCTGTCTCTCTCTCTCTCTCTCTCTCTCTCTCTCTCTCTCTCTCTCTCTCTCTCTCTCTCTCTCTCTCTCTCTCTCTCTCTCTCTCTCTCTCTCTCTCTCTCTCCCTCTGTCCCCCCTTTCTCTCTCTCTCTCCCTCTGTCCTCTCTCTCTCTCCCTCTGTCCCCTCTCTCTCCCTCTCTCCCTCTGTCTCTCTCTCTCTCTCTCTCTCTCTCTCTCTCTCTCTCTCTCTCTCTCTCTCACCTCTCTGTCCCTCTCTCTCCCTCTCTCTCCTTCTCTCTCCCTCTGTCCTCTCTCTCTCTCTCTCTCTCTCTCTCTCTCTCTCTCTCTCTCTCTCTCTCTCTCTCTCTCTCTCTCTCTCTCTCTCTCCTTCTCCCTCCCTCTGTCCCTCTCTCTCCCTCTCTCTCCCTCTCTCTCCCTCTCTCTCTTCCTAGAGGTGTCCCTGACAGTATTTATATACTCTGGGGGTGTAACTCCACCCCTCTTTCTCTCATTTCAATTATCTCTCTGCTGCTCCCTACTCTCTCTCTCTCTCTCTCTCTTTCTTTCTCTCTCTAGCTCCACCCCTACCCACTGTTGTGCTCTGATTGGATGAGCCAGGTCTCCATTCAGAGATTAGCTAGCTGTCTGATTTTAGGATCAGGGCTTGTCTCGCAGCGCCAGTCTGACAGAGAGATAGAACAGAGAGCGATAGAGAGGAGAGGAGGAGAGACAGGAGGACAGGGAGTGACGGACAGACACAGAGAAAGGGAGAAAGGAACAGTAGGTGTGTACAGCAGCACAGCTCACACAGTCCCTGGTAGAGGAAGATGGTTAGCACCAGTTTCAATCTTCTCTTTCTTTCTCTCTATCCTCCCCTTCTCGTCCCGTGTGTGTGTGTGTGTGTGTGTGTGTGTGTGTGTGTGTGTGTGTGTGTGTGTGTGTGTGTGTGTGTGTGTGTGTGTGTGTGTGTGTGTGTGTGTGTGTGTGTGTGTGTGTGTGTGTGTGTGTGTGTGTGTGTGTGTGTGTGTGTGTGTGTGTGTGTGTGTGTGTGTGTGTGTGTGTGTGTGTGTTATATATGTGTTTGGCAATAAAGCCCTTCATCTACTCCACCAGAGTCAGACGAACTCGTTGATATGCTAGGAGATGCCATAGACTTCCAGTCATTGTGCTTACGCTAGTTAGCAACTTCCTACACCTGCACGCAGATACATAAAAATGGAATCCAGGAGTTTGTCTGTCTCTGTGGAAGTCCTGGAATAGACCTGTAAAAGACAGGGGATGAGACTCACCAGGGACCTCACAATTAAAGGTTGACCAATGAATTGGAATGGCCGATTAATTAGGGCTGATTTTAAGTTTTCATAACAATCAGAGATCAGTATTTTTGGGCGCCAATTTGCTGATTTGCTGATTTAAAAAAATATATAATAATGTTTTTATTTTTTATACCTTTATTTAATCTTCATTTAACTTGGCAAGTCAGTTAAGAACACATTCTTATTTTCAATGACGGCCTAGGAACGGTGGGTTAACTGCCTCGTTCAGGGGCAGAACAACAGATTTTCACCTTGTCAGCTCGGGGATTCATACTTGAAACCTTACAGTTAACTTCTTGCGTCGAGCCATCCCGGATCCGGTATCGTGACTACAGCCTCAAGCCCATTACCATAACGCAACGTTAACTATTCATGAAAATCGCAAATGAAATCAAATCAATATGCTAGCTCTCAAGCTTAGATTTTTGTTAACAACACTGTCATCTCAGATTTTCAAAAATATGCTTCTCAGCCATAGCAAAACAAGCATTTGTGTAACAGTATTGATAGATAGCGTAGCATTTAGCGTAGCATTTAGCGTTAGCATTCAGCAGGCAACATTTTCACAAAAACCAGAAAAGCATTCAAATAAAATCATTTACCTTTGAAGAACTTCAGATGTTTTCAATGAGGAGACTCTCAGTTAGATAGCAAATGTTCAGTTTTTACAAAAATATTATTTGTGTTGACAAATCGCTCCGTTTTCTTCATCACGTTTGGGTAAGAAAAAAAACTAAAATTAAGTCATTAAAACCCGAACTTTTTTCCAAATTAACTCCATAATATCGACAGAAACATGGCAAACCAATGTTTAGAATCAATCCTCAAGGTGTTTTTCACATATCTATCGACGATAAATCCTTCGTGGCAGTTGACTTTCTCTTCTGAAGAAATGGAACGCGCATGGACCTAGAGATTACGCAATAATTTCGACACAGGACACCGGGCGGACACCTGGTAAATGTAGTCTCTTATTGTCATGCAGGTGAAAGAGGACCCAAAAGCGACTTGGCGAAAACAGAGTCTTTAATCCAGTAAAGTAAATACAAACAAAAAACACAACTTTCACTCGAAATGACGAGGACAAACTGGAGACTCGATCTTGAACAGCAGGTGAACAGCAGGTTGCCTCGGGAAGGCACTTGAACCAGACAGACTCAGACACCTGCTCACCACGCAGCATCTGAGGAAAACACGACACGACAGGGCGATACACAAACACAGCACGGTGAATTCTAGACAAGGAACCGACAGGACAGGAACGGAACACAAAGGAAGAAATAGGGACTCTAATCAGGGGAAAGGATCGGGAACAGGTGTGGGAAGACTAAATGATTGATTAGGGGAATAGGAACAGCTGGGGGCAGGAACGGAACGATAGAGAGAAGAGAGAGCGAGAGAGTGAGAGAGGGAGGGGGAGAGAGAGGGATAGAAAGAGGGAAAGAACCTAATAAGACCAGCAGAGGGAAACGAATAGAATGGGAAGCACAGGGACAAGACAAGATAATAAATGACAAAACATGACAGTACCCCCCCACTCACCGAGCGCCTCCTGGCGCACTCGAGGAGGAATCCTGGCGGCAACGGAGGAAATCATCAATGAGTGAACGGTCCAGCACGTCCCGAGACGGAACCCAACTCCTCTCCTCAGGACCGTAACCCTCCCAATCCACTAAGTATTGGTGACCCCGTCCCCGAGAACGCATGTCCATGATCTTATGTACCTTGTAAATAGGTGCGCTCTCGACAAGGACGGGAGGGGGGAGGGAAGACGAACGGGGTGCGAAGAAAGGGCTTGACACAGGAGACATGGAAGACAGGATGGACGCGACGAAGATGTCGCGGAAGAAGCAGTCGCACAGCGACAGGATTGACGACCTGGGAGACACGGAACGGACCAATGAACCGCGGAGTCAACTTACGAGAAGCTGTCGTAAGAGGAAGGTTGCGAGTGGAAAGCCACACTCTCTGGCCGCAACAATACCTTGGACTCTTAATCCTGCGTTTATTGGCGGCTCTCACAGTCTGTGCCCTGTAACGGCAAAGTGCAGACCTCACCCTCCTCCAGGTGCGCTCACAACGTTGGACAAACGCTTGAGCGGAGGGAACGCTGGACTCGGCAAGCTGGGATGAGAACAGAGGAGGCTGGTAACCCAGACTACTCTGAAACGGAGATAACCCGGTAGCAGACGAAGGAAGCGAATTGTGAGCGTATTCTGCCCAGGGGAGCTGTTCTGCCCAAGACGCAGGGTTTCTGAAAGAAAGACTGCGTAGTATGCGACCAATCGTCTGATTGGCCCTCTCTGCTTGACCGTTAGACTGGGGATGAAACCCGGAAGAGAGACTGACGGACGCACCAATCAAACGACAGAACTCCCTCCAAAACTGTGACGTGAATTGCGGGCCTCTGTCTGAAACGGCGTCTAACGGGAGGCCATGAATTCTGAATACATTCTCGATAATGATTTGTGCCGTCTCCTTAGCGGAAGGAAGTTTAGCGAGGGGAATGAAATGTGCCGCCTTAGAGAACCTATCGACAACCGTAAGAATCACAGTCTTCCCCGCAGACAAAGGCAGACCGGTAATGAAGTCTAGGGCGATGTGAGACCATGGTCGAGAAGGAATGGGGAGCGGTCTGAGACGACCGGCAGGAGGAGAGTTACCCGACTTAGTCTGCGCGCAGTCCGAACAAGCAGCCACGAAACGGCGCGTGTCACGCTCCTGAGTCGGCCACCAAAAGCGCTGGCGAATAGACTCAAGAGTGCCTCGAACACCGGGATGACCAGCTAACTTGGCAGAGTGAGCCCACTGAAGAACAGCCAGACGAGTGGAAACAGGAACGAAAAGGAGGTTACTAGGACAAGCGCGCGGCGACGCAGTGTGCGTGAGTGCTTGCTTAACCTGTCTTTCAATTCCCCAGACTGTTAACCCGACAACACGCCCATAAGGAAGAATCCCCTCGGGATCAGTAGAAGCCACAGAATAACTAAACAGACGGGATAAGGCATCAGGCTTGGTGTTCTTGCTACCCGGACGGTAAGAAATCACAAACTCGAAACGAGCGAAAAACAACGCCCAACGAGCTTGACGGGCATTAAGTCGTTTGGCAGAACGGATGTACTCAAGGTTCTTATGGTCTGTCCAAACGACAAAAGGAACGGTCGCCCCCTCCAACCACTGTCGCCATTCGCCTAGGGCTAAGCGGATGGCGAGCAGTTCACGGTTACCCACATCATAGTTGCGCTCAGATGGCGACAGGCGATGAGAAAAATAAGCGCAAGGATGAACCTTATCGTCAGACTGGAAGCGCTGGGATAGAATGGCTCCCACGCCTACCTCTGAAGCGTCAACCTCGACAATGAATTGTCTAGTGACGTCAGGAGTAACGAGGATAGGAGCGGACGTAAAACGTTCTTTTAGAAGATCAAAAGCTCCCTGGGCGGAACCGGACCACTTAAAACACGTCTTGACAGAAGTAAGAGCTGTGAGAGGGGCAGCAACTTGACCGAAATTACGAATGAAACGCCGATAGAAATTAGCGAAACCTAAAAAGCGCTGCAACTCGACACGTGACCTTGGAACGGGCCAATCACTGACAGCTTGGACCTTAGCGGAATCCATCTGAATGCCTTCAGCGGAAATAACGGAACCGAGAAAAGTAACGGAGGAGACATGAAAAGAGCACTTCTCAGACTTTACGTAGAGACAATTCTCTAAAAGGCGCTGTAGAACACGTCGAACGTGCTGAACATGAATCTCGAGTGACGGAGAAAAAATCAGGATATCGTCAAGATAGACAAAAACAAAGATGTTCAGCATGTCTCTCAGAACATCATTAACTAATGCCTGAAAAACAGCTGGCGCATTGGCGAGACCAAACGGCAGAACCCGGTACTCAAAATGCCCTAACGGAGTGTTAAACGCCGTTTTCCACTCGTCCCCCTCTCTGATGCGCACGAGATGGTAAGCGTTACGAAGGTCCAACTTAGTAAAGCACCTGGCTCCCTGCAGAATCTCGAAGGCTGATGACATAAGGGGAAGCGGATAACGATTCTTAACCGTTATGTCATTCAGCCCTCGATAATCCACGCAGGGGCGCAGAGTACCGTCCTTCTTCTTAACAAAAAGAACCCCGCCCCGGCCGGAGAGGAAGAAGGCACTATGGTACCGGCGCCAAGAGACACAGACAAATAATCCTCGAGAGCCTTACGTTCGGGAGCCGACAGAGAGTATAGTCTACCCCGAGGAGGAGTGGTCCCCGGAAGGAGATCAATACTACAATCATACGACCGGTGAGGAGGAAGGGAGTTGGCTCGGGACCGACTGAAGACCGTGCGCAGATCATGATATTCCTCCGGCACTCCTGTCAAATCGCCAGGTTCCTCCTGAGAAGTAGGGACAGAAGAAACGGGAGGGATGGCAGACATTAAACACTTCACATGACAAGAAACGTTCCAGGATAGGATAGAATTACTAGACCAATTAATAGAAGGATTATGACATACTAGCCAGGGATGACCCAAAACAACAGGTGTAAACGGTGAACGAAAAATCAAAAAAGAAATAGTCTCACTGTGGTTACCAGATACTGTGAGGGTTAAAGGTAGTGTCTCAAATCTGATACTGGGAAGATGACTACCATCTAAGGCGAACATGGGCGTAGGCTTCTCTAACTCTCTGAAAGGAATGTCATGTTTCCGAACCCATGCTTCGTCCATGAAACAACCCTCAGCCCCAGAGTCTATCAAGGCACTACATGTAGCACCCGAACCGGTCCAGCGTAGATGGACCGACAAAGTAGTACAGGATTTTGATGGAGAGACTTGAGTAGTTGCGCTCACCTGTAGCCCTCCGCTTACAGATGAGCTCTGGCTTTTACTGGACATGAATTAACAAAATGTCCAGCAACTCCGCAATAGAGGCACAGGCGGTTGGTGATCCTCCGTTCCCTCTCCTTAGTCGAGATGCGAATCCCTCCCAGCTGCATGGGCTCAGACCCTGAGCCAGAGGAGGGAGATGGTTGCGATGCGGAGCAGGGAAACACCGTTGATGCGAGCTCTCTTCCACGAGCCCGGTGACGAAGATCTACCCGTCGTTCTATGCGGATGGCGAGAGCAATCAAAGAGTCCACATCTGAAGGAACCTCCCGGGAGAGAATCTCATCCTTAACCACTGCGTGGAGTCCCTCCAGAAAACGAGCGAGCAGCGCCGGCTCGTTCCACTCACTAGAGGCAGCAAGAGTGCGAAACTCAATAGAATAATCCGTTATGGACCGTTCACCTTGGCATAAGGAAGCCAGGGCCCTAGAAGCCTCCCTACCAAAAACTGAACGGTCAAAAACCCGAATCATCTCCTCTTTAAAGTTCTGGAACTTGTTAGAGCAATCAGCCCTTGCCTCCCAGATAGCTGTGCCCCATTCTCGAGCCCGGCCAGTAAGGAGTGAAATGACGTAAGCAACCCGAGCTCTCTCTCTAGAGTATGTGTTGGGTTGGAGAGAGAACACAATCTCACACTGCGTGAGAAAGGAGCGGCACTCAGTGGGCTGCCCGGAGTAGCAAGGTGGGTTATTAACCCTAGGTTCTGGAGGCTCGGCAGGCCAGGAAGTAACAGGTGGCACGAGACGTAGACTCTGGAACTGTCCAGAGAGGTCGGAAACCTGAGCGGCCAGGTTCTCCACGGCATGGCGAGCAGCAGACAATTCCTGCTCGTGTCTGCCGAGCATGGCTCCTTGGATCTCGACGGCAGTGTAACGAGCGTCTGAAGTCGCTGGGTCCATTCCTTGGTCGGTTCCTTCTGTCATGCAGGTGAAAGAGGACCCAAAAGCGACTTGGCGAAAACAGAGTCTTTAATCCAGTAAAGTAAATACAAACAAAAAACACAACTTTCACTCGAAATGACGAGGACAAACTGGAGACT
>NC_060187.1:12914138-12916638 GCF_021184085.1 Oncorhynchus gorbuscha | reverse complement strand
CAGCCCTGTTAGACAGACAACCCAGCCCTGTTAGACAGACAACCCAGCCCTATTAGACAGACAACCCAGCTCTATTAGACAGACAACCCAGCTCTGTTAGACAGACAGCCCAGCTCTATTAGACAGACAACCCAGCTCTATTAGACAGACAAACCAGCTCTGTTAGACGGACAACCCAGCCCTGTAAGACAGACAAACCAGCTCTGTTAGACAGACAAACCAACTCTGTTAGACAGACAGCCCAACTCTGTTAGACAGACAGCCCAACTCTGTTAGACAGACAGCCCAACTCTGTTAGACAGACAGCCCAACTCTGTTAGACAGATAGCCCAGCCCTGTTAGACAGACAGCCCAGCCCTGTTAGACAGACAGCCCAGCCCTGTTAGACAGACAGCCCAGCCCTGTTAGACAGACAGCCCAACTCTGTTAGACAGACAGCCCAACTCTGTTAGACAGACAGTGGTCCTTCTGTAGCTCAGTTGGTAGAGCATGGCGCTTGTAACGCCAGGGTAGTGGGTTCGATCCCCGGGACCACCCATACGTAGAATGTATGCACACATGACTGTAAGTCGCTTTGGATAAAAGCGTCTGCTAAATGGCATATATATATATAGCTCTACTCTGTTAGACAGACAGCCCAACTCTGTTAGACAGACAGCCCAGCCCTGTTAGACAGACAGCCCAGCCCTGTTAGACAGACAGCCCAGCCCTGTTAGACAGACAGCCCAGCCCTGTTAGACAGACAGCCCAACTCTGTTAGACAGACAGCCCAGCTCTGACAGACAGCCCTGTTAGACAGACAGCCCAGCCCTGTTAGACAGACAGCCCAGCTCTGACAGACAGCCCTGTTAGACAGACAGCCTCAATGGAATTCTGCTCCTGCAACCTTACCTTCAAATAGTATTGTCATGGCGTCTCTACATCCCACATGCTGTGGAGAGAGATCTGTTCTTGGTGAGTCATTAATGCTGAATGGGAGGGAGGAGAAGCATGGTCAGTATGGCCCATTGAGACATCATCTAAACTAGGGAGATGGAAAGAGGTGAGGAAATGACAGGAAAGGAAGACTGTTTCCCACGAGCTTCAGGTCCACTGTCATGTGACATTGTCAGTACCACTGATACATGTAGATTAGAAGCCTTGTCGTTGTAACCCTCTCCGTCCCCCACCCTCTCTCGCTGCTGCTCTGATACATGTAGATTATAAGCCTTGTAGTTGTTACCCTCTCTGTTACCCCCCTCTCTCTCTGCTGCTCTGATACATGTAGATTATAAACCTTGTAGTTGTAACCCTCTCTGCCCCCTCTCTCTCTGCTGCTCTGATACATGTAGATTATAAGCCTTGTAGTTGTAACCCTCTCTGTCCCCCCCTCTCTCTCTGCTGCTCTGATACATGTAGATTATAAACCTTGTAGTTGTAACCCTCTCTGTCCCCCCCCTCTCTCTCTGCTGCTCTGATACATGTAGATTATAAACCTTGTAGTTGTAACCCTCTCTGCCCCCCCTCTCTCTGCTGCTCTGATACATGTAGATTATAAGCCTTGTAGTTGTAACCCTCTCTGTCCCCCCTCTCTCTCTGCTGCTCTGATACATGTAGATTATAAACCTTGTAGTTGTAACCCTCTCTGTCCCCCCCTCTCTCTCTGCTGCTCTGATACATGTAGATTATAAACCTTGTAGTTGTAACCCTCTCTGCCCCCCCTCTCTCTGCTGCTCTGATACATGTAGATTATAAGCCTTGTAGTTGTAACCCTCTCTGTTACCCCCCTCTCTCTCTGCTGCTCTGATACATGTAGATTATAAACCTTGTAGTTGTAACCCTCTCTGCCCCCCCTCTCTCTCTGCTGCTCTGATACATGTAGATTATAAGCCTTGTAGTTGTAACCCTCTCTGTCCCCCCCCCCTCTCTCTCTGCTGCTCTGATACATGTAGATTATAAGCCTTGTAGTTGTAACCCTCTCTGCCCCCCCCTCTCTCTCTGCTGCTCTGATACATGTAGATTATAAACCTTGTAGTTGTAACCCTCTCCCCCCCCCCCCTCTCTCTCTGCTGCTCTGATACATGTAGATTATAAACCTTGTAGTTGTAACCCTCTCTGTCCCCCCTCTCTCTCTGCTGCTCTGATACATGTAGATTATAAGCCTTGTAGTTGTAACCCTCTCTGCCCCCCCCCTCTCTCTCTGCTGCTCTGATACATGTAGATTATAAGCCTTGTAGTTGTAACCCTCTCTGTCCCCCCCTCTCTCTCTGCAGCTCTTCCTCCCAAGCCGGCCAAGCCCATGACTCCAGTGAGCAGCAGCAACGGTGTGAAAGAAGGGGCTGAGGGATCGCTACAGGAAGCAGAGTGGTACTGGGGAGACATATCAAGGTAACACTCATCACACACACACACACACACACACACACACACACACACACACACACACACACACACACACACACACACACACACACACACACACACACACACACACACACACACACACACACACACACACACA
>NC_060187.1:12859138-12899138 GCF_021184085.1 Oncorhynchus gorbuscha | reverse complement strand
GCTCCTCACTGAGGACCTCACTGCTGCCTAAATAATGACACACATCCTCCATGTCATGGCTCCCGTGCTCAGCCAGTCATTACTCAGAGACCTCCGCTCCGAAGCGTGGAGCGCTCCGCCCCTTAGCACATAGAGCAAGGCATCATGGGTCCTGAATTAATGAGGCCAATAGGAAGTCTCCCTCAGTAAGCACAATCAGACAGGTTATTCCCTCCACTCCTGTACTCCTCTCTCTCTCTCTCTCTCTCTCTCTCTCTCTCTCTCTCTCTCTCTCTCTCTCTCTCTCTCTCTCTCTCTCTCTCTCTCTCTCTGTCTCTCTCTGTCTCTCTCTGTCTCTCTCTCTCTCTCTCTCTCTCTCTCTCTCTCTCTCTCTGTCTCTCTCTGTCTCTCTCTGTCTCTCTCTCTCTTTCTCTCTCTCTCTCGGCACTTAATGTCAATGTATCGCCCTCTAATACTCTTCCTCTCTTTCTTTCATTCTCTTACTTTCTCTCAGGACCAGCTGGTGAAAGAGGACAACATTGACGCGGTGGGGAAGAAACTCCAAGAATATCACAATCAATACCAAGAGAAGAGCAAGGAGTATGACCGGCTTTATGAGGACTACACAAAGACTTCACAGGTACCGTACAGCGCACACTACACTACACCGTTAGCACATCATACCACACACTACACCGTTAGCACATCATACCACACACTACACCATTAGCATATCATACCACACACTACACTACACTGTTAGCACATCATACCACACACTACACTGTTAGCACATCATACCACACACTACACTACACTGTTAGCACATCATACCACACACTACACCGTTAGCACATCATACCACACACTACACTGTTAGCACATCATACCACACACTACACTGTTAGAACATCATACCACACACTACACCGTTAGCATATCATACCACACACTACACTACACCGTTAGCACATCATACCACACACTACACTGCACTGTTAGCACATCATACCACACACTACACTGTTAGCACATCATACCACACACTACACTACACTCACATCACTAAACCCAAAACAGACCTAGTAACTACCACCAACTATGTTCTATTTTAATCATGATAAAGCAGTAATTATGTATGTGCCAGGCAGATACATCAACACGATAGATAGGTAGACGTTATTCATTGGAAAGTTGCAGCGTTATTGAGCTGACGAGCGGAAGATTGATGGCCCTGATATCGTGTTAAACCTCTCAGGAGATTCAGATGAAGAGGACGGCCATCGAGGCCTTCAACGAGACCATCAAGATCTTTGAGGAGCAGTGTCACACACAGGAACGCTACAGCAAGGATTACATGGAGCGCTTCCGCCGGGAGGGCAACGACAAGGAGATTGAGAGGTATGCTCTCTGTTTGTCGTCAGGCAAAGTATTGTTTGTGTACAGATTAGTGGTGTCTGGATTGACCTTAACATTTGAACAGAATCTTATGTTGTGGTGGTGATGGACATAGTTATGAATAATGGTAGTAGTAGCACAGTAGTACGCAAACAATATGCGGTATCCTAACCCATCCTCCTCCCCTCTCCCCCTCTCCCCCACATCTTCTCCTCTTCCTCCTCCACCTCTCCTTTCCCTCTCTCCTCCTCCCCCTCTCCTCTCCTTCTCCTCCCCTCCTCCTCCCCTCCCCTTCCTCCTCCTCCTCTCCTCTCCCACTCTCCTCCTCCCTCCCCTCCTCCTTCACATCTCGTTTCCCTCTCTCCTCCCTCTTCTCGGTCCTGTAGGATCATGATGAACTATGAGAAGCTAAAGTCTCGTCTGGGGGAGATCCACGACAGTAAGATTAGTCTGGAGCAGGATCTGAAGACTCAGGCTCTGGACAACAGAGAGACGGACAAGAAGATGAACAGCCTCAAACCTGACCTCATCCAGCTCCGCAAGATCCGGGACCAGTACCTGGTGTAAGTTACTCAGACAGGAAAGAATTAACATAGAGTAACACCAGAACCTTGTGTAAGTACACTATACAGGAAAGAGTTAACTTACCTTACAGTGAAACGCTTACTTACAAACCCTTAACCAACAATGAGGTTAAGAAAAATAAGTGGTAAGTAAAAAATAGATAAGTAAAAAACAAAAGTCACAAATAATTAAAGAGCAGCAGTAAAATAACAGTAGCGAGGCTATATACAGGGTGTTACGGTACTGAGTCAATGTGGAGGCTATATACAGGGTGTTACGGTACTGCGTCAATGTGGAGGCTATATACAGGGTGTTACGGTACAGAGTCAATGTGGAGGCTATATACAGGGTGTTACGGTACTGAGTCAATGTGGAGGCTATATACAAACTGCGTCAATGTGGAGGCTATATACAGGGTGTTACGGTACAGAGTCAATGTGGAGGCTATATACAGGGTGTTACGGTACAGAGTCAATGTGGAGGCTATAAACAGGGTGTTACGGTACTGAGTCAATGTGGAGGCTATATACAGGGTGTTACGGTACAGAGTCAATGTGGAGGCTATAAACAGGGGGCACCGGTACAGAGTCAATGTGGAGGCTATATACAGGGTGTTACGGTACTGCGTCAATGTGGAGGCTATATACAGGGTGTTACGGTACAGAGTCAATGTGGAGGCTATAAACAGGGGGCACCGGTACAGAGTCAATGTGGAGGCTATATACAGGGTGTTACGGTACAGAGTCAATGTGGAGGCTATATACAGGGTGTTACGGTACTGAGTCAATGTGGAGGCTATATACAGGGTGTTACAGTACTGAGTCAATGTGGAGGCTATATACAGGGTGTTACGGTACAGAGTCAATGTGGAGGCTATATACAGGGTGTTACGGTACAGAGTCAATGTGGATGCTATATACAGGGTGTTACGGTACAGAGTCAATGTGGATGCTATATACAGGGTGTTACGGTACAGAGTCAATGTGGAGGCTATATACAGGGTGTTACGGTACAGAGTCAACATGGAGGCTATATACAGGGTGTTACGGTACAGAGTCAATGTGGAGGCTATATACAGGGTGTTACGGTACAGAGTCAATGTGGAGGCTATAAACGGGGGTACCTGAACAGAGTCAATGTGGAGGCTATATACAGGGTGTTATGGTACAGAGTCAACGTGGAGGCTATATACAGGGTGTTACGGTACAGAGTCAATGTGGAGGCTATATACAGGGTGTTACGGTACAGAGTAAATGTGGAGGCTATAAACAGGGGGTACCGGTACAGAGTAAATGTGGAGGCTATATAGAGAGTGTTACGATACAGAGTCAATGTGGAGGCTATATAGAGGGTGTTACGGTACAGAGTAAATGTGGAGGCTATAAACAGGGGGTACCGGTACAGAGTAAATGTGCAGGGGTTAGAGAGGCCAGTACCTGGTGTAAGTTACTCAGACAGGAAAGAGTTAACATAGAGTAACACCAGTACCTTGTGTAAGTAGTCAATGACGGAGTAAAGAGTTAACACGCTGTAAGGCTGTAGTAGGGACCAGTACACTGTGTAAGTAACCCAGACAGCTTACCTGGAGCTCCTATGGGGTTAACTGGAGAGCTGCCATATGAAGCTTGTGCTTCCTCTTAGCTACAGCAGACTCTCTGTTGGGAAGTCCCTGGGCTGCCTGGGGATAGAAAGGCTGTAGGTTCTAGGAATCCTGCAATAGCATTACCTAGCATTACCAGGCCTGCATAGTTTCTATACATAGATTTCTTCAGAAGGGTTGTGGGAGTGCTACTAATTAAATACGTTTTGTCATCTGTTCGATTAAATGGAGGAATGACGTGCATAGCGAAAGAAGGGCTGTAACTCAAACGTTTTTTAGTAATTTCTCCTCTTTTCATTATCTCTCTCTCCTCTCTTTGTCTGTCTCTCTCTTTCTCTCTCTCTCTGCAGCTGGCTCAATCACAAAGGAGTGCGTCAGAAACGAATTAATGAGTGGCTGGGGATCAAGAACGAGAACACAGATGAGTAAGTGTTCAGAGCCCGGCCTCCCAGCTTCACATCCTCCCAGCCTCGCGGTCTCCCAGCCTCGCGGCCTCCCAGCTTCACATCCTTACAGGCCCCAACCTCACAGCCTCCGAGCTTCACGGCCCCCCAGCTTCACCACCTCAAGGCCTCTCAGTCCCCCAGCTTCACAGCCTCCCAGCTTTACAGTCCCCCAGACTCACAGTTCTCCAGCCTCCCAACCTCATGGCCTCCCAACCTCATGGCCTCCCAACCTCATGGCCTCCCAGTTCTCACGGCCCCCCAGCCTCATGGCCTCCGAGCTTCACCGCCTCACCGCCTCAAGGCTTCACAGCCCACCAGCTTCACAGTCCACCAGCTTCACAGCCTCCCAGCTTCACGGACCCCCAGCCTCACAGCTTCACAGCCCCCCCAGCCTTACGGCCTCACAGCCCCCAGCTTCATGGCCTCACAGCCTCATTGGCTCACAGTCTCCCAGCTTCACAGCCCCCAGGCGTACGGCCTCACAGCCCCCAAACTCGCAGCTTCCCAGCTTCACAGCCCCCAGGTTCACATCCTCACAGCCCCCAACCGCACAGCCCCCCAACCTTACAGCCCCCAGCTTCACAGTCTCCCAGCCCCCCAACCTCGCAGCCCCCAGCCTCACAGCCTCCCAGCTTCACAGCACCCAAGCTTCACAGCCGCACAGCACCCCAGGTTCACAGCCTCCCAGCTTCACAGCCCCCAGGTTCACAAACTCCCGGCCCCCAACCTCACAGCCCCTCAACCTCACAGCCCCCAGCCTCAAAGCCCCCAACCTCACAGCCTCCGAGCTTCACGGCCCCCAGCTTTACCGCCTCAAGGCCTCACAGTCCCCCAGCTTCACAGCCTCCCAGCTTCACAGTCCCCCAGACTCACAGCTCTCCTCAGCCTCACAGTCCCCCAGACTCACAGCTCTCCAGCCCTCCCAACCTCATGGCCTCCCAGTTCTCACAGCCCCCCAGTCTCATGGCCTCCGAGCTTCACGGTCTCACCGCCTCAAGGCTTCACAGCCCACCAGCTTCACAGTCCACCAGCTTCGCAGCTTCCCAGCTTCACGGACTCACAGCTTCTCAGCCCCCCCAGCCTTACGGCCTCACAGACCCCAGCTTCATGGCCTCACAGCCTCATTGGCTCACATTCTCCTAGCTTCACAGCCCCCCAGGCTTACGGCCTCACAGCCCCCAACCTCACAGCCCCTCCAGGTTCACACCCCCAGGTTCACAGACTCCCAGCCCCCTAACCTCACAGCCTCCCAGGTTCACAGCCCCCAGCTTCACAGCCCCCAGGTTCACACTCCCAGCCCCCAACCTCACAGCCTCCCAGGTTCACAGCCCCCAGCTTCACAGCCCCCAGGTTCACAGACTCCCAGCCCCCAACCTCACAGCCTCCCAGGTTCACAGCCCCCAGCTTCACAGCACCCCAGCCTCACAGCCTCACAGCTCCCCAGGTTCACAGCCTCCCAGCTTCACAGCTTCACAGCCCCCCAACCTCACAGCCCTCCAACCTCACAGCCTCCCAGCTTCACAGACTCACAGCCCCCCAACCTCACAGCCTCACACTGCAAGGCTCATTCTGCAAGGCTCATTCTATTTCTAATGTAGACATACTGTAGCAATACACTTTGGCATTGCTCATTCACAATAGTCAGCTTCACAGCCCCCCAGCCTCACAGCCACCCAGATTCACATCCTCTCAGCCTCACAGCACCCCAATCTCACAGCCCTCCAGCCTCACAGCCCCCCCCCCCAGCCTCACAGCCTCCCAGCTTCACAGCCCCCAGGTTCACAGACTCCCGACACATCAACCTCACAGTCCCCCAGCCTCACAGTCCCCCAGCCTCACAGTCCCCCAGCCTCACAGCCCACCAACCTCACAGCCCCCAAGCTCACAGCCCCCAGACTCACAGCCCCCAGCTTCAGAGCCTCACAGCCCTACAACCTCACAGCCCCCCAGCTTCACAGCCTCCCAGCCCCCAACCTCACAGCCTCCCAGCTTCACAGCCCCCAACCTCACAGCCCCCAGCCTCACAGCCTCCCAGCTTCACAGCACCCCAGCTTCATATCCTCACAGCCCCCAACCTCACATGCCCCCAACCTCACAGCCCCCAGGCTCACAGCTTCACAGCCTCACAGCCCTCCAACCTCACAGCCCCCAACCTCACAGCCCTCCAACCTCACAGCCCCCCATCCTCACAGCCCCTCAACCTCACAGCCCTCCAACCTCACAGCCCCCAACCTCACAGCCCTCCAACCTCACAGCCCTCAACCTCACAGCCCTCCATCCTCACAGCCCCCATCCTCACAGCCCCCCATCCTCACAGCCCCTCAACCTCACAGCCCTCCAACCTCACAGCCCCCAACCTCACAGCCCTCCAACCTCACAGCCCCTTAACCTCACAGCCCCCATCCTCACAGACCCTCAACCTCACAACCCCCAACCTCACAACCCCCAACCTCACAGCCCCCCATCCTCACAGCCCCTCAACCTCACAGCCCCCAACCTCACAGCCCCTCAACCTCACAGCCCCCAACCTCACAGCCCCCAACCTCACAGCCCCCCATCCTCACAGCCCCTCAACCTCACAGCCCCCAACCTCACAGCCCCCAACCTCACAGCCCCTCAACCTCACAGCCCTCCATCCTCACAGCTTCACATCCTCACAGCCCCTCAACCTCACAGCCTCACACTGCAAGCCTCACACTGCAAGGCTCATTCTGCAAGGCTCGTTCTATTTCTAATGTAGACATACTGTAACAATATACTTCACATTGGCGTTGCTCCCAATAGTCATCTTTTCACTATACTCATGTTGGAGGAATATACAGTGCATTCAGACCCCTTGACATTTTCCATATTTTGTTACGTTACAGTGTTATTCTAAAATGTATTAAATATTTTTTTCCCTCATCAATCAACACACAATAACCCATAAGGACAAAGCAAAAGCAGGTTTTTAGATTTTTTTGCAAATGTATTTTTTTATTTTTAAGATGTCACATTTACATAAGTATTCAGACCCTTGACTCAGTACTTTGTTGAAGCACCTTCGGCAGTGATTACAGCCTCGAGTCTTCTTGGGTATGATGCTACAAGCTTGGCACACCTGTATTTGGGGGGTTTCTCCCATTCTTCTCTGCAGATCCTCTCAAGCTCTATCAGGTTAGATGGGGAGCGTTGCTGCACAGCTTTTTCAAGTCTGGGCTCTAGCTGGTCCACTCAAGGACATTAAGAGACTTGTCCCGAAGCCACTCCTGCGTTGTCTTGGCTGTGTGCTTAGGGTTATTGTCCTGTTGGATGGTGAACCTTCTGAGGTCCTGAGCACTCTGGAGCAGGTTTTCATCAAGGATATCTCTGTACTTTGCTCCATTCATCTTTCCCTCGATCCTGACTAGTGTCCCAGTCCCTGCCGCTGAAAAACATCCAACAGCATGATACTGCCACCACCATGCTTCACCGTAGGGAAGGTGCCATGTTTCCTCCAGACGTGATGTTGGCATTCAGGCCAAGGAGTTCAATCTTGGTTTCATCAAACCAGAGAATCTGGTTTCTCATGGTCTTAGAGTCTTTAGGTATCTTTTGCCAAACTCCAAGCGGGCTGTCATGTGTCTTTTACTGAGAAGTGCCGTCCGTCTGGCCACTCTACCATGAAGGCCTGATTAGTGGAGTGCTGCAGTGATGGTTGTCCATCTAGAAGGTTCTCCCATCTCCACAGTAGAACTCTAGAACTCTGTCAGAGTGACCATCGAGTTCTTGGTCACCTCCCTGACCAAGGCCCTTCTCCCCCTGATTGCTCAGTTTGGCCGGGCAGCCAGCTCTAGGAAGAGTCTTCATGGTTCTAAACCTCTTCCATTTTAGAATGATGGAGGCCACTGTGTTATTGGGGACCTTCAATGCTGCAAAAATTGTTTGGCACCCTTCCCCAGATCTGTGCCTTGACACAGTCCTGTCTCGGACCTCTACGGACAATTCCTTCAACCTCATGGCTTGGATTTTGCCCTGACATGCACTGTCAACTGTGGGACCTTATATAGACAGGTGTGTGCCTTTCCAAGTCATGTTCAATCAATTGAATTTACCACAGGTGGACTCCAGTCTAGATGTAGAAACATCTCAAGGATGATCAATGGAAACAGGATGCACCTGAGCTCAATTTCGAGTCTCATAGAAAAAGGTCTGAATACTTATATAAATAACTATTTCAGCTTTTTATTTTTTATAAATTGGCAAAAGAAATCTAAAAACCTGTTTTCTCTTTGTCATTATTGGGTATTGTGTGTAGATTGCTTAGGAAAACAGTGTATTTAATACATTTTAGAATAAGGCTGCAACGTAACAAAATGTGGAAAAAGTCAAGCGGTCTGAATACTTTCTGAATGCCCCGTAAATCTGAGGCAATCATTCTCATTTGATATTTTGGCTACATCATAAATCCATCAACTAAAATGAATCCCTGCTAAACCCTATGCTTGTCTCTTTCCCCTGTCTCCTGTGTTTGTAGAGGGTACTTTGTCAGTACAGAGGAGGATGACAACCTGCCACACTATGATGAAAAGACCTGGTTTGTAGGAGACCTGAACAGAACCCAGTCTGAAGACCTCCTACTGGGCAAACCTGACGGAGCTTTCCTCATTAGAGAGAGTAGCAAGAAAGGCTGCTATGCATGCTCTGTAGTGTAAGTACTGAAGTCTATACTAGCTATGCATGCTCTGTAGTGTAAGTACTGAAGTCTATACTAGCTATGCATGCTCTGTAGTGTAAGTACTGAAGTCTATACTAGCTATGCATGCTCTGTAGTGTAAGTACTGAAGTCTATACTAGCTATGCATGCTCTGTAGTGTAAGTACTGAAGTCTATACTAGCTATGCATGCTCTGTAGTGTAAGTACTGAAGTCTATACTAGCTATGCATGCTCTGTAGTGTAAGTACTGAAGTCTATACTAGCTATGCATGCTCTGTAGTGTAAGTACTGAAGTCTATACTAGCTATGCATGCTCTGTAGTGTAAGTACTGAAGTCTATACTAGCTATGCATGCTCTGTAGTGTAAGTACTGAAGTCTATACTAGCTATGCATGCTCTGTAGTGTAAGTACTGAAGTCTATACTAGCTATGCATGCTCTGTAGTGTAAGTACTGAAGTCTATACTAGCTATGCATGCTCTGTAGTGTAAGTACTGAAGTCTATACTAGCTATGCATGCTCTGTAGTGTAAGTACTGAAGTCTATACTAGCTATGCATGCTCTGTAGTGTAAGTACTGAAGTCTATACTAGCTATGCATGCTCTGTAGTGTAAGTACTGAAGTCTATACTAGCTATGCATGCTCTGTAGTGTAAGTACTGAAGTCTATACTAGCTATGCATGCTCTGTAGTGTAAGTACTGAAGTCTACTAGCTATAGCTATGCATGCTCTGTAGTGTAAGTACTGAAGTCTATACTAGCTATGCATGCTCTGTAGTGTAAGTACTGAAGTCTATACTAGCTATGCATGCTCTGTAGTGTAAGTACTGAAGTCTATACTAGCTATGCATGCTCTGTAGTGTAAGTACTGAAGTCTATACTAGCTATGCATGCTCTGTAGTGTAAGTACTGAAGTCTATACTAGCTATGCATGCTCTGTAGTGTAAGTACTGAAGTCTATACTAGCTATGCATGCTCTGTAGTGTAAGTACTGAAGTCTATACTAGCTATGCATGCTCTGTAGTGTAAGTACTGAAGTCTATACTAGCTATGCATGCTCTGTAGTGTAGTACTGAAGTCTATACTAGCTATGCATGTCTAGTGTAAGTACTGAAGTCTATACTAGCTATGCATGCTCTGTAGTGTAAGTACTGAAGTCTATACTAGCTATGCATGCTCTGTAGTGTAAGTACTGAAGTCTATACTAGCTATGCATGCTCTGTAGTGTAAGTACTGAAGTCTATACTAGCATGCTCTGTATGCATGCTCTGTAGCATGTAAGTACTGAAGTCTATACTAGCTATGCATGCTCTGTAGTGTAAGTACTGAAGTCTATACTAGCTATGCATGCTCTGTAGTGTAAGTACTGAAGTCTATACTAGCTATGCATGCTCTGTAGTGTAAGTACTGAAGTCTATACTAGCTATGCATGCTCTGTAGTGTAAGTACTGAAGTCTATACTAGCTATGCATGCTCTGTAGTGTAAGTACTGAAGTCTATACTAGCTATGCATGCTCTGTAGTGTAAGTACTGAAGTCTATACTAGCTATGCATGCTCTATGCATGCTCTGTAGTGTAAGTACTGAAGTCTATACTAGCTATGCATGCTCTGTAGTGTGTAAGTACTCTGTAGTGTAAGTACTGAAGTCTATACTAGCTATGCATGCTCTGTAGTGTAAGTACTGAAGTCTATACTAGCTATGCATGCTCTGTAGTGTAAGTACTAGTCTATGCATGCTCTGTAGTGTAAGTACTGAAGTCTATACTAGCTATGCATGCTCTGTAGTGTAAGTACTGAAGTCTATACTAGCTATGCATGCTCTGTAGTGTAAGTACTGAAGTCTATACTAGCTATGCATGCTCTGTAGTGTAAGTACTGAAGTCTATACTAGCTATGCATGCTCTGTAGTGTAAGTGTAGTCTATACTAGCTATGCATGCTCTGTAAGTACTGAAGTCTATACTAGCTATGCATGCTCTGTAGTGTAAGTACTGAAGTCTATACTAGCTATGCATGCTCTGTAGTGTAAGTACTGAAGTCTATACTAGCTATGCATGCTCTGTAGTGTAAGTACTGAAGTCTGTAAGTATGCATGCTCTGTAAGTCTGAAGTCTATACTAGCTATGCATGCTCTGTAGTGTAAGTACTGAAGTCTATACTAGCTATGCATGTTCTGTAGTGTAAGTACTGAAGTCTATACTAGCTATGCATGCTCTGTAGTGTAAGTACTGAAGTCTATACTAGCTATGCATGCTCTGTAGTGTAAGTACTGAAGTCTATACTAGCTATGCATGCTCTGTAGTGTAAGTACTGAAGTCTATACTAGCTATGCATGCTCTGTAGTGTAAGTACTGAAGTCTATACTAGCTATGCATGTTCTGTAGTGTAAGTACTGAAGTCTATACTAGCTATGCATGTTCATGAAGTCTAGCTATGCAGTGTAAGTATACTAGCTATGCACTGAAGTCTATACTAGCTATGCAGCTCTGTAGTGTAAGTACTATGCATGCTCTGTAGTGTAAGTACTGAAGTCTATACTAGCTATGCATGCACTGTAGTGTAAGTACTGAAGTCTATACTAGCTATGCATGCTCTGTAGTGTAAGTACTGAAGTCTATACTAGCTATGCATGCTCTGTAGTGTAAGTACTTAAGGCTATACTAGCTATGCATGTTCTGTAGTGTAAGTACTTAAGGCTATACTAGCTATGCATGCTCTGTAGTGTAAGTACTTAAGGCTATACTAGCTATGCATGTTCTGTAGTGTAAGTACTTAAGGCTATACTAGCTATGCATGTTCTGTAGTGTAAGTACTGAAGTCTATACTAGCTATGTATGCTCTGTAGTGTAAGTGACTCAATATTTACTAGTGAATGAGTCTCTGTACTGATGATGTACGATGGTAATTGTTTTTAAGTTGTGGTAGTTCAATAATGTTATGTGAGTGTGTGAAAAACTGCTGTTATATAAGCAGGTGTCCATGTCCAACTGCTCTGTTTTCAGTTAGACTAGTACTAACACCTCCTCTCTGTCGTCTCTGCAGTGTGGAGGGTGAGGTGAAGCACTGTGTGATTTTCAGCACACCGAAGGGCTACGGCTTCGCTGAACCTTACAACCTTTACAGCTCTCTGAAAGACCTAGTCCTGCACTACCACCAGACCTCCCTGGTCCAGCACAACGACTCCCTCAACGTCTGCCTGGCCTACCCGGTCTACACACAGATGCCCTCCTCCTCCGGCCCTTCCCCACGGAGATGAGCCCCCCCCCCGCCCAGAGCTCCAACAGACTACCCACCCTACCTACCCAGCCCCAGGAGGGATGAGGGGACAGGGGGACGGGGTTGGGGGGTACAGGGGTCAGCCTCATAATCCAAACTAGAACCCAGAACCTGAGAAAAACACCTGAGAGGGGAAAAAAGCAACATAAACACTTGCTGCAACACACGTCAGCCACCTTGGAGTTATATATATTTTTACTAGAACAATTGGAGGGCATTCTTTGTAAAGACTCTGCTTGATTTGCACAAGGAAGTTTTAAATGTTTGTGAATGTGAAAAAACGTAAGGAAAAAGGAGAAGAGCCGAGTTTCAGGTGACCTAAACTCCAGCCGGGACTCTTTTACAGAAAAACATGATGATGAAAACACTCCATTCTGAGGCTTTGTTTCCCGTCGTCCGTCTGTTTGCCCAAATGATTCTTTTATTTCATTCCTTTTACTTTTTTTTGCAGAGTTTGTTATCTTCATTTTTTTTTCATTTGGACAGTTAATTTTGTTTACTAATTTTATTTGCTAAATGCAAGAGATGATGATGTCGAGTGTTCTCTGTCCCTCTCCATATGAGAAGCAAAAATAATGTAGCACAACAAATGAAGGACAGTTGTTCAGAGTGTTTCTCCATATAGACTGCTGCTGAAGGGTTGGGGGGGGGGGGGACGATAGGAGCAGACGCTGGAAGGGAGGGAAGAGTCGAAAGGGGCCACATGCGGGAGTAAAAAAAGGGTTTGTCGTCTTAAAAGAAAAAAGCTTTTATATTAAGCAGAGATGGAGAGTGAGTTTGTTTTCTTACTTGGCTGGATCCTATTTCCTTTGACACATTGTAAGTTACGGTAACGTTACAATCACGATGTGACAGTCCGTACAGAGACCAAAGTTGGCATGAGGAGAGACAAGTCCACCATTGTGTTTTTCTTAGTCTGTATGAACGGAGAAGAGAAAATAGAGAGGTTGCTTTGTTTGATACCACACATACATACAGCAGAGTTTTGGGCCAGTGTTCGTCCACTATACTGAAAGGTTTGGATTAAACCAAATGGTACGCACAGACAGAGTTGGTCGATGGGTTTGACCGTCTGGATTCCGCTCACGTCGAGTTAGAAGCACTTATCTAAGAGGAGAGCCCAGGCAAGGACACACCGTACGGTCTGACACCAGAAACAAACAACCTTAGAAGCACTTATCTAAGAGGAGAGCCCAGGCAAGGACGCACCGTACGGTCTGACACCAGAAACTAACAACCTTAGAAGCTGAAAGAGGTTTTATGTGTGGTTTTAAAACAAGAAGGTGTATGTATGCGCTAAAGTCTGTTTAAAACAAACAGGGACTTGTTGTTTTGGTTACAGAACATTTGAGACAATAAGCTTTGATCTGAGAGCAGGTAGGGGGCGGAGGGGTTCCAAGCTGACGACACATGCTTTACGTGATGATGATGATGACGATTAAAACTTGAAGAACGTGCAATCCAAAATTGCGTTCTGATTATGTAGGTTAGCAGTCACCCGGAGAGCTGAACTAACCCAGCTCCCAGACAGACTCACAGGACAGATCATCAAAGTGCACAGCGAAGCTTTTGAAGAGCCAATTATTTCAACAACCTACAAAAAAAATATAGAGATCTTTTTTTTTTATGTGTTTCACTCAAACCTCATACTCGGTGCTTGACTTTATAACCAGTGGAAACATTTCAAAAAAGAAATAAAAGAAAACCATTATAACATTGTACAATAACATTAACAAAATGACAAACAAAACCACAATCTGCAATTTCCAGTATATTCAGTCACCTCTACTTCCTGATGTGAAACTTTCTATTCTGATTGGCTGTTGTTGTTTGTCTACTGTTTTACGGTTGGCTCTCCTTGCTGCCTATCCAATGAGCCATCTCTCAGACAGACAATAGGCATGTGTGGGGGGTCCTGTCTCTCCCAGACAGTTGTCCCCTCTCTGACTGTGTTAACCTCAGGCCCTATTTGAAGGCCTTGTTGACAGGAGAGGGTAGTGCTGCAGCAGAGGGTTGATTTTGTTCTCAGGGTCACTAAGACAGCTGTTGTAAATGGGACAAGCTCAGCCCTTGTTTACAACTATGAGGAGCAAACCCCCTCCAAATTTCTGCCCCTTACAGTGCTCTATTGGGGTAAAGACACCACCCAAATCAAATCAACCCGGCAGCAACACTGTGAGTGTTGTAAGGCCCACTACCAAATTTGATCAAACAGATAGTTAAACATAAAAATGTTTATTCAAATAATTAGTTCTTGTCACATTTTGAAAACACACTCGTTACAAAGTCAGACTGCACCTGTCTATCGTCTGCAAGGTCTCTGCTAAACTACCAGTGGAAACCAGCATGGTGAAGGGGTCACACCAGTGAGAACCAGCATGGTGAAGGGGTCACACCAGTGAGAACCAGCATGGTGAAGGGGTCACACCAGTGAGAACCAGCATGGTGAAGGGGTCACACCAGTGAGAACCAGCATGGTGAAGGGGTCACACCAGTGAGAACCAGCATGGTGAAGGGGTCACACCAGTGAGAACCAGTACACTCTTAAAAAGAAAGGTGCTATCTAGAACCTAAAAGGGTTCTTCGGTTTTCCTCATAAGAGAACACTTTGAAGGACCCTGTTTGGTTCCAGGTAAAACCCTTTTGGGTTCCATGTAGAACCATTTTGGTTCTTGGTAGAACCCTTTTGGGTTCCATGTAGAACACTTTCCACAGAGTGTTTTACCCAAAAGGGTTCTAGCTGGAAGCAAAAGGGATCTACCTTGAACCTAAAATGGCTTTTCCTATGAGGACAGCCGAAAAAAAAAATGTTTTTCTAAGAGTGTATGGTGAAGGGCTCAAACCAATGTAAACCAGTATAGTGAAAGGGTCAAACTAAAGTAAACTAGTATAGTGAAGGGGTCAAACTAATGGAAACCAGTATAGTGAAGGTGTCAAACTAATGGAAACTAGTATAGTGAAGGTGTCAAACTAATGTAAACTAGTATAGTGAAGGTGTCAAACTAATGTAAACTAGTATAGTGAAGGTGTCAAACTAATGTAAACTAGTATAGTAAAGAGGTCAAACTAATGTAAACTAGTATAGTGAAGGGTCAAACTAATGTAAACTAGTATAGTGAAGGGGTCAAACTAATGTAAACTAGTATAGTGAAGGTGTCACACCAGTGGAAACCAGTACAGTGAAGGGGTCACACCAGTGGAAACCAGTACAGTGAAGGGGTCACACCAGTGGAAACCAGTACAGTGAAGGGGTCACACCAGTGGAAACCAGTACAGTGAAGGGGTCACACCAGTAGAAACCAGTACAGTGAAGGGGTCACACCAGTGGAAACCAGTACAGTGAAGGGGTCACACCAGTGGAAACCAGTACAGTGAAGGGGTCACACCAGTGGAAACCAGTACAGTGAAGGGGTCACACCAGTGGAAACCAGTACAGTGAAGGGGTCACACCAGTGGAAACCAGTACAGTGAAGGGGTCACACCAGTGGAAACCAGTACAGTGAAGGGGTCACACCAGTGGAAACCAGTACAGTGAAGGGGTCACACCAGTGGAAACCAGTACAGTGAAGGGGTCACACCAGTGGAAACCAGTACAGTGAAGGAGTCACACCAGTGGAAACCAGTACAGTGAAGGGGTCACACCAGTGGAAACCAGTACAGTGAAGGGGTCACACCAGTGGAAACCAGTACAGTGAAGGGGTCACACCAGTGGAAACCAGTACAGTGAAGGGGGCACACCAGTGGAAACCAGTACAGTGAAGGGGTCACACCAGTGGAAACCAGTACAGTGAAGGGGTCACACCAGTGGAAACCAGTACAGTGAAGGGGTCACACCAGTGGAAACCAATACAGTGAAGGGGTCACACCAGTGGAAACCAGTACAGTGAAGGGGTCACACCAGTGGAAACCAGTACAGTGAAGGGGTCACACCAGTGGAAACCAGTACAGTGAAGGGGTCACACCAGTGGAAACCAGTACAGTGAAGGGGTCACACCAGTGGAAACCAGTACAGTGAAGGGGTCACACCAGTGGAAACCAGTACAGTGAAGGAGTCACACCAGTGGAAACCAGTACAGTGAAGGGGTCACACCAGTGGAAACCAGTACAGTGAAGGGGTCACACCAGTGGAAACCAGTACAGTGAAGGGGTCACACCAGTGGAAACCAGTACAGTGAAGGGGTCACACCAGTGGAAACCAGTACAGTGAAGGAGTCACATCAGTGGAAACCAGTACAGTGAAGGGGTCACACCAGTGGAAACCAGTACAGTGAAGGGGTCACACCAGTGGAAACCAGTACAGTGAAGGGGTCACACCAGTGGAAACCAGTACAGTGAAGGGGTCACACCAGTGGAAACCAGTACAGTGAAGGTGTCACACCAGTGGAAACCAGTACAGTGAAGGGGTCACACCAGTGGAAACCAGTACAGTGAAGGGGTCACACCAGTGGAAACCAGTACAGTGAAGGGGTCACACCAGTGGAAACCAGTACAGTGAAGGGGTCACACCAGTGGAAACCAGTACAGTGAAGGGGTCACACCAGTGGAAACCAGTACAGTGAAGGGGTCACACCAGTGGAAACCAGTACAGTGAAGGGGTCACACCAGTGGAAACCAGTACAGTGAAGGGGTCACACCAGTGGAAACCAGTACAGTGAAGGGGTCACACCAGTGGAAACCAGTACAGTGAAGGGGTCACACCAGTGGAAACCAGTACAGTGAAGGGGTCACACCAGTGGAAACCAGTATGGTTGAGAGCGTCAGCGTCAGAACGAGGAGGAGCGTTAAGGTCATTGTTATCTAGCTTTGTGGTGGTGGAGTGTAGAGAGCTGAAAGCCCTTGATAGGGAACACATGCAAGGGAGGAGGGGAGTGGCATGACACCTCTAAAGACTAGAGTCACTCCTGAGGGGGGGGGGGTGATATGGTGTACTGGGGGAAGGAAGGGACTCAGAGTTTATGTAATGTACAACTGGATCAGGCTGTTCTGGTAGATGCACATGTGTTTGTGCCTCCTCATCCTTGTTTTTTGGCAAGGACCCTCAGGCAGGATGCTAGGCTACCCTTTTGCTACATAACAGTTTCATAACAAAACCCACTTTAATATCTAGACTGGTAAAACCATGTTTGACAACACCCAGCCAGTAGGCTAGACCTGGTGTCTTTAATTATAATGGTGTCTATCTGGTTCTAATGGTGTCTATTCATTATAATGGTGTCTATATGGTTCTAATGGTGTCAATGAATTATAATGGTATCTATCTGGTTCTAATGGTGTCTATTCATTATAATGGTGTCTATCTGTTTCTAATGGTGTCTATTCATTATAATGGTATCTATATGTTTCTTATGGTGTCTATTCATTATAATGGTGTCTATTAATTATAATGGTGTCTATCTCCTGCTCAGTGGCCCTGCTTTGCTAGGTTTGTCCATGAGGCATTCCGTAGTTGTAGAGCCCCTGCGAATCTTCACTTCAGTCTCTTCTCCTATCTTGTCCTCCACCATGGTTTGAAGGTTGTTATTTAGTTGACTTTTGGTTCTTACTGGGAGCCTTGTAGGCGTCTGCCTCTATTACTTGAACTGTTGCATCGCTCACTGTTGAATGTCTTTATATTGAAATATATATATAGAAATATATTAAAGAAAATATCTCTTTTGTTGTTCTATGGCGAGCAGGACTGGGTTGACTTTTAAAGATATATAATTACACATGTTTATGTCACAGAAATCATATTAAGCTTCTTTGCAAGGAGGGAAGGAAGTGAGAGCTTGTCTGATATTGCACACATCACTCTTTGCATCTTAAACGGTGCCCTATCCCCTATATAGTCCACTACTTCTGGTCAAAAGTAGTGTTCTAGGGAATACTGTCTCATCTTAAGCCGCCATTTTCTGCAGTAAGTCAAAGCATTTCTCATCTATGATGCTAAATATGTACTTTTTTTCTTCCTCTTGATTTCGTCGTTGCTCCTCTAGTTTTTCTCTGTATACTTCCCCCTGGCATTGAGACCAAAGATTTCAGTTGACTTCATATTTAGCCTTTAGTTGTTGATAGTTTCGAAAGGGATGTTTGTTTCCATGTTTTATATTATTTCCATTGTCTTGCTTGCAAAAGAACACAGAAGTTAATGTGGTACAGTAGCTAGCTAGCATTTAGGTTGTCAGAGTGAGTGAGTGTCCCGTATAGTTAGCTAGCATCCCCTCTTAGTGATAATGCTAATTATCAGTAACAGTAATTATCATGAAGTATGACAATAATGAATTATTGGGGATAGATGTTCCTGTGTGATATTTGAGGTATAGGATCTATACTAAAGGACATTGAATTGGCTGTCCTCACTAAGCAGTGTGGTTGAGGATAGTTTGCCTCGCAGTCTTTTGTCTATTTAAATTAGACCTATTGTTTTCTCCACTTTGAAGGCAAGGAGAGATACAGGCAGATTCATTCTTAACCCAGGGTTGTATTTTCCTGGTTAACCAGGTTTCTCTCCACACTCATGATGTGAGTGGGTTCATTGGTCCATTTTACTATGCGTGTCATTGGTGTGATTCCTCTTTTAGTTTTGTTAAGGTTGTAAAGACCTCTTACTTCACCAAAAACACTCCCTGTGTCTGTCTCTTGTTTTCTCACAACACAGTCATATATTTGCACACGTTGATCCAGTCGGAGAGATGGTTGCTCTCTCTCCCTCTCAGCTTGGAAAGGTGTATATGAAACAAGTACAATGAGTTTCCCCCTGTCCAGTGGTTTGTCTTAAGAGAACAAGTGATTGTCAGTCTCTGCAGGACAGAAAGCAACTGTCCTTTCTTTTGCTCTTTCACTCCAGAACTCATGCAATATTCCTTTCCTTTTCTATCAAGGGTTAGGGGTCAGGGGTCAGGGCCAGAGATGTGTTTATGAGAGAACGCCACCGGTGTGTTTCTGTGGAACCATGGTCAGTGGTTGTTGTTTTTTTTGGGGCGGGGGGGTGCACATACTATGAGACTTTGAGAGGGAAATACATTTCTAAGGGTTTGGAAGGGGGGCCGAACCAACATATAGATGTTACCCAAGTTTACTTTTTGACTGTTTTAACTTAACAGTTTTCTGTGTGAAAACCAAACACTAAGTTGGAGTACAGGTACAGGGCCATGCAGGCTTAGGTTTCCTAGAGTACCCCAGGACTGTTATGTAGCTATAATGTCTGTTGTTCTTCTTGTTGACCTCAAGCAGTTCTGCAAAGTTTTATTTGCAGCCAGTGAGATTTGAACATGTTGATATTCTCACTCGGAGTCTTCTGTGTTCTTACCACTGCTATCTGATCACAATACCCAGCACAGCTTCAAGGAGTACAGCTTATACAAAAAAATCATCATTTCAAAAGAAAATAGAAGAAAAAAAAAACAGTTTTGAAGAAAATACAAGTGTATATGACTGTGTCCCTATTCCTTCTTTTGACGTACAGATCCAGCATGCATCTTGGGTACTATTGACTGTTGTTTTTGTGTATAAAAGAAAAATTGAAGAAAAAAAATCAGTTAAAAAAACCAACAACTGTTATTTGTCTGTTTATGGTGTATTCAGATCTGAATTGAATCTAGCTAACTAAACAAGTCACTGCTTCCAGCTGAACCAAGTTAGTCCTATTATTGTCAGGTGTATAACATTAGAACTAATGTAATACTGAGAAAGAGGAACTGCACAGCAATACAAATGTGTGTTTATTATTGTGTGCTTGGCAACTGTCTCTCCATATTACAATATCTGTCAATGTTTGAATATGCTTTGAATGTTCGACCTGTAAACCGCTTATTGCGTGGCTTACAGTACACAATTTACTCACGTAATCCAACAAGTTATTCTTACTATTTCACAGACTGTTGGCAGCATTTTGTAACTCCACCAGTTTTTGTTATGCAGGCCAATGCTTAGACACAATATCAGCAATAAGATATTTCACTCTTTTATTAAGATAATTACTGATAATAATGACTGCTATATAATTGTGTGTTTCTGGACCGACATTGGTGTTGTTGCATGTGGATGGTCATAGTCTTGTCTTCCTCTCCTACTTTGAGCAGTTTTATACTCTACAGACCATTCAAACAGAGACCTCTTTCTCAGGATTACACGTCATCATACAAACCTTGCTTCTGGCTTCTATGGGTATTTCTGTCTTCATTTACGTTGGTTTTAATTCCATCACAGTACATTACTTTACTTTGCAATAGTTTGTATAGGTTGTAAAATCTCCATTTGTTATGAGCTCAACTCATGTACGTTATCAATGGAACTCCACCATATTGATTTCTCTGGCAGAATAAAGATACTATTTTGTTGAAACACCGTGTTGCCTCTGTAATGTGTTGTAGGTCAAAGGGGAATGAATGGGCATCACCAGATCAACATTACAGTTTCGACCAACTCACTGACTTTGGGCTTTAAGGATCATTTGCAAGTATTTTAATTTCATGCATCTTGCCAGCTAGTTAACGTTCGCCATCTAGCAAGAACTCGTAACATATCGTACGTTTCTCAAAGTTGTAACATATTGTATTTTGCTCATTCGTAACATGTTGTACATTTTACAGTTTCAAATTAGAATTTGAATTCGTAACATATCATACGAAATGGACAACCACAAATGAATACATATCATACGAAACGTAACATATCATACTAAATGGAGTGTGTCAGATTTACGTAAAGAATAATACGAAATGCTCTGAGACCAGGTTGTGATACCAATACTGTATAGTGTTGAGCATGTCGTGATCAATGTGGTTGATGAATAAGAATTAACCATAACACCTGTCTTATTGGCATTGATGTAAAAATAAATAGACATTCAACGGATTCCTTCTATCTACGTAGAACTACTTTGGATGCTAACAAAGCACAAGAGAGTTGCTACTAAAGCCTAGTTCTAGTGAAATGTACGTGTTTATTTTCTCTCTGTTAGAAAATCCATCTGTTAAATCCAGCTCTGGAGTAAAATCAATAGGGATAAGCATGAGTGATTTCTTAATAAATGATGAGTGGGTTCAGACCTAAATTCCATCTGTACTAACTACAGTAGCCTGTCTGTGGACTGGAAACACACAAACCTTGAACAGCGGAGAACCCCATGAGACCAAACTACTAAAGTAAGGATGGCTGTTTGATAGTTTCTTCTTCTCTTTCTTTCTCTTCTTCTTTCTGCCACTACTTTGAGTTTGAAATACTATTCAATTCAATTAAAATGTTGCTCTATTTCCATTTTTTGAGGTTGGTAATTAAAAGTGTGTGGGGGGGGGTGGCAGGTTAGAAACCATGATACAGATGCAATGCAATTAGCATGTGAATTAACACAGGTTTAACAGAGCTTTTAGAGGATGTGAATTAACACAGGTTTAACAGAGCTTTTAGAGGATGTGAATTAACACAGGTTTAACAGAGCTTTTAGAGGATGTGAATTAACACAGGTTTAACAGAGCTTTTAGAGGATGTGAATTAACACAGGTTTAACAAAGCTTTTAGAGGATGTGAATTAACACAGGTTTAACAGAGCTTTTAGAGGATGTGAATTAACACAGGTTTAACAGAGCTTTTAGAGGATGTGAATTAACACAGGTTTAACAGAGCTTTTAGAGGATGTGAATTAACACAGGTTTAACAGAGCTTTTAGAGGATGTGAATTAACACAGGTTTAACAGAGCTTTTAGAGGGAATCGGAGCGTCACAGCGAGTCATCTGCCACGTGACAGGAATGGAGATATCTGGAGGCTTTTTGTTTGACAAGATGGTCTTTTATCTGGGGATCTTGGTTGAGAGATTAGCATAGGGTTGCAGTATGAATATGTTTCTCAAACGGTTAACTCTGTTCTTCCCTCTCTTCACCCATTTCTTCATTCACTATTTGTCCAACTACTGTTCAGTTAGTCGCTGGCGGTATAATTCAGAATCCTCCAAAAAATAGAATCCTCAATCCATATCACGGAAGATCCACAGTAAAGCACAATTAGAATTCATCTTAGATGTCATGTCCCCTATATAGAGGACACAGACAAATAATTGATTTGCTCATCCTCTGAGCGCCGGAGCCCAGCCAGGGAAATAGTTTGCAGTTGTAGCACCTCGTATCTTAGATAGGTTGATACGAAAGGGGAGGGTGCCTGTGGTTCCACCTCACTGTGACACTCTCACCTGGATTTAGACCTCTTGCTATGAAAAAATACGGAATAATTGAATAGAATTGAAACAAGACCACTTTGTCTTGGTCAGAGAGGGCCTATTCCCCCACTTTGTCTTGGTCAGAGAGGGCCTATTCCCCCACTTTGTCTTGGTCAGAGAGGGTCTATTCCCCCACTTTGTCTTGGTCAGAGAGGGTCTATTCCCCCACTTTGTCTTGGTCAGAGAGGGCCTATTCTCCTACTTTGTCTTGGTCAGAGAGGGCCTATTCTCCCACTTTGTCTTGGTCAGAGAGGGTCTATTCCCCCACTTTGTCTTGGTCAGAGAGGGCCTATTCTCCCACTTTGTCTTGGTCAGAGAGGGTCTATTCCCCCACTTTGTCTTGGTCAGAGAGGGCCTATTCTCCCACTTTGTCTTGGTCAGAGAGGGCCTATTCCCCCACTTTGTCTTGGTCAGAGAGGGCCTATTCCCCCACTTTGTCTTGGTCAGAGAGTGCCTATTCTCCTACTTTGTCTTGGTCAGAGAGGGCCTATTCCCCCACTTTGTCTTGGTCAGAGAGTGCCTATTCTCTCACTTTGTCTTGGTCAGAGAGGGCCTATTCTCCTACTTTGTCTTGGTCAGAGAGGGCCTATTCTCCCAATTTGTCTTGGTCAGAGAGGGTCTATTCCCCCACTTTGTCTTGGTCAGAGAGGGCCTATTCTCCCACTTTGTCTTGATCAGAGAGGGTCTATTCCCCCACTTTGTCTTGGTCAGAGAGGGCCTATTCTCCCGCTTTGTCTTGGTCAGAGAGGGCCTATTCCCCCACTAGAGGGCCTATTCCCCCACTTTGTCTTGGTCAGAGAAGGCCTATTCCCCCACTTTGTCTTGGTCAGAGAGGGCCTATTCCCCCACTTTGTCTTGGTCAGAGAGGGCCTATTCCCCCACTTTGTCTTGGTCAGAGAGGGCCTATTCCCCCACTTTGTCTTGGTCAGAGAGGGCCTATTCCCCCACTTTGTCTTGGTCAGAGAGGGCCTATTCCCCCACTTTGTCTTGGTCAGAGAGGGCCTATACCCTCACTTTGTCTTGGTCAGAGAGGGCCTATACCCTCACTTTGTCTTGGTCAGAGAGGGCCTATTCCCCCCTTTGTCTTGGTCACTTTGTCTTGGTCAGAGAGGGCCTATTCCCCCACTTTGTCTTGGTCAGAGAGGGCCTATTCCCCCACTTTGTCTTGGTCAGAGAGGGCCTATTCCCCCACTTTGTCTTGGTCAGAGAGGGCCTATACCCTCACTTTGTCTTGGTCAGAGAGGGCCTATTCCCCCACGTTGTCTTGGTCAGAGAGGGCCTATACCCTCACTTTGTCTTGGTCAGAGAGGGCCTATTCCCCCACTTTGTCTTGGTCAGAGAGGGCCTATTCCCCCACTTTGTCTTGGTCAGAGAGGGCCTATTCCCCCACTTTGTCTTGGTCAGAGAGGGCCTATTCCCCCACTTTGTCTTGGTCAGAGAGGGTATATTCCCCCACGTTGTCTTGGTCAGAGAGGGCCTATTCTCACACTTTGTCTTGGTCAGAGAGGGCCTATTCCCCCACTTTGTCTTGGTCAGAGAGGGCCTATTCCCCCACTTTGTCTTGGTCAGAGAGGGCCTATTCTCACACTTTGTCTTGGTCAGAGAGGGCCTATTCTCCCACTTTGTCTTGGTCAGAGAGGGCCTATTCTCCCACTTTGTCTTGGTCAGAGAGGGTCTATTCCCCCACTTTGTCTTGGTCAGAGAGGGCCTATTCTCCTACTTTGTCTTGGTCAGAGAGGGCCTATTCCCCCACTTTGACTTGGTCAGAGAGGGCCTATACCCTCACTTTGTCTTGGTCAGAGAGGGCCTATTCCCCCACTTTGTCTTGGTCAGAGAGGGTCTATTCTCCTACTTTGTCTTGGTCAGAGAGGGCCTATTCCCCCACTTTGTCTTGGTCAGAGAGGGCCTATTCCCCCACTTTGTCTTGGACAGAGAGGGCCTATTCTCCTACTTTGTCTTGGCGCAGAGAGGGCCTATTCCCCCACTTTGTCTTGGTCAGAGAGGGCCTATTCCCCCACTTTGTCTTGGCGCAGAGAGGGCCTATTCCCCCACTTTGTCTTGGTCAGAGAGGGCCTATTCCCCCACTTTGTCTTGGTCAGAGAGGGCCTATTCCCCCACTTTGTCTTGGTCAGAGAGGGCCTATTCCCCCACTTTGTCTTGGTCAGAGAGGGCCTATTCTCCCACTTTGTCTTGGTCAGAGAGGGCCTATTCTCCCACTTTGTCTTGGTCAGAGAGGGCCTATTCCCCCACTTGTCTTGGTCAGAGAGGACCTATTCTCCCACTTTGTCTTGGTCAGAGAGGGCCTATTCCCCCACTTTGTCTTGGTCAGAGAGGGCCTATTCCCTCACTTTGTCTTGGTCAGAGAGGGCCTATTCCCCCACTTTGTCTTGGTCAGAGAGGGCCTATTCCCCCACTTTGTCTTGGTCAGAGAGGGCCTATTCCCCCACTTTGTCTTGGTCAGAGAGGGTCTATTCTCCCACTTTGTCTTGGTCAGAGAGGGCCTATTCCCCCACTTTGTCTTGGTCAGAGAGGGCCTATTCCCCCACTTTGTCTTGGTCAGAGAGGGCCTATTCCCCCACTTTGTCTTGGTCAGAGAGGGCCTATTCTCCCACTTTGTCTTGGTCAGAGAGGGCCTATTCCCCCACTTTGTCTTGGTCAGAGAGGGCCTATTCTCCCACTTTGTCTTGGTCAGAGAGGGCCTATTCCCCCACTTTGTCTTGGTCAGAGAGGGCCTATTCTCCCACTTTGTCTTGGTCAGAGAGGGCCTATTCCCCCACTTTGTCTTGGTCAGAGAGGGTCTATTCCCCCACTTTGTCTTGGTCAGAGAGGGCCTATTCCCTCACTTTGTCTTGGTCAGAGAGGGTCTATTCCCCCACTTTGTCTTGGTCAGAGAGGGCCTATTCCCCCACTTTGTCTTGGTCAGAGAGGGCCTATTCCCTCACTTTGTCTTGGTCAGAGAGGGCCTATACCCCCACTTTGCCTTTAATTGTCAATCAAAAATCCTTACCCTGTAGTTGTTTACTACTTTCCTTGTAGTTGTTTACTACTTTCCCTGTAGTTGTTTACTACTTTCCCTGTAGTTGTTTACTACTTTCCCTGTAGTTGTTTACTACTTTCCCTGTAGTTGTTTACTACTTTCCCTGTAGTTGTTTACTACTTTCCCTGTAGTTGTTTACTACTTTCCCTGTAGTTGTTTACTACTTTCCCTGTAGTTGTTTACTACTTTCCCTGTAGTTGTTTACTACTTACCCTGTAGTTGTAACACTTCCTATCTTAGATGGGGTGGTACAGCATCAGATAACAGACTATCCGTTCAGGCAGGATCTTTCAGAGCAACTTACAGGTTCACCACGCAGAGGGTTAACTTAACCTTCTCCCCAAATCAGCAAACCCTTCAATTAATCAGCTCCTGTTCCCCTAGACCCCCCCCCCTCCACACACATGCACACCTTAAACTCAGCAACAACTCCTCTTCCCCCCACCTCAAACTCCCTAACAACTCCCCCCCACCTCAAACTCCCTAACAACTCCTCTCCCCCCACCTCAAACTCCCTAACAACTCCTCTTCCCCTAGCTCCCCCCACACCATCTCAAACTCCCTATCAACCACCCCCACCTCAAACTTCCTAACAACTCCTCTCCCCCCACCTCAAACTCCCTAACAACTCCTCTTCCCCTACCCCCCACCTCAAACTCCCTAACAACTCCTCTGACCCTAACCCCTCCCTCAAACTCCCTAACTCCTCCTCTGCCCCTAACTCTCCCCTCAAACTCCTTAACCCCTCCTCTTCCCCTAACCCCCCACCTCAAACTCCCTAACAACTCCTCTTCCCCTAACCCCCCATCTCAAACTCCCTAGCTCAAACTCCTCCTCCTCTCTCCTAGCCCCCCCCATCTCAAACTCCCTAACAACTACTATTCCCTTTGTACATGAGTGTGTGCGTGTGCACATATGTATGAGGTGGTGGTAGTCGACAGGTACCAGCCGGCAGCAGGGGGATACATGGTTGCAGTGATGGTACCAGCCGGCAGCAGGGGATACATGGTTGCAGTGATGGTACCAGCCGGTATCGGGGGGATACATGGTTGCAGTGATGGTACCAGCCGGCAGCAGGAGGATACATGGTTGCAGTGATGGTACCAGCCGGCAGCAGGGGGGATACATGGTTGCAGTGATGGTACCAGCCGGCAGCAGGAGGATACATGGTTGCAGTGATGGTACCAGCCGGTATTAGGGGGATACATGGTTGCAGTGATGGTACCAGCCGGCAGCAAGGGGGATACATGGTTGCAGTGATGGTACCAGCCGGCATCAAGGGGGATACATGGTTGCAGTGATGGTACCAGCCGGTATCAGGAGGATACATGGTTGCAGTGATGGTACCAGCCGGCAGAAGGGGGGATACATGGTTGCAGTGATGGTACCAGCCGGCAGCAGGAGGATACATGGTTGCAGTGATGGTACCAGCCGGCAGCAGGGGGATACATGGTTGCAGTGATGGTACCAGCCGGCAGCAGGAGGATACATGGTTGCAGTGATGGTACCAGCCGACAGCAGGGGGATACATGGTTGCAGTGATGGTACCAGCCGGTATCAGGGGGATACATGGTTGCAGTGATGGTACCAGCCGGCAGCAGGGGATTCATGGTACCAGCCGGCAGCAGGGGATACATGGTTGCAGTGATGGTACCAGCCGGCAGCAGGGGGATACATGGTTGCAGTGATGGTACCAGCCGGCAGCAGGGGATACATGGTTGCAGTGATGGTACCAGCCGGTATCAGGAGGATACATGGTTGCAGTGATGGTACCAGCCGGCAGCAGGGGGGATACATGGTTGCAGTATTGGTACCAGCCGGCAGCAGGAGGATACATGGTTGCAGTGATGGTACCAGCCGGCAGCAGGGGGATACATGGTTGCAGTGATGGTACCAGCCGGCAGCAGGAGGATACATGGTTGCAGTGATGGTACCAGCCGGCAGCAGGGGGATACATGGTTGCAGTGATGGTACCAGCCGGTATCAGGGGGATACATGGTTGCAGTGATGGTACCAGCCGGCAGCAGGGGATACATGGTACCAGCCGGCAGCAGGGGATACATGGTTGCAGTGATGGTACCAGCCGGCAGCAGGGGATACATGGTACCAGCCGGCAGCAGGGGATACATGGTTGCAGTGATGGTACCAGCCGGCAGCAGGAAGATACATGGTTGCAGTGATGGTACCAGCCGGCAGCAGGAGGATACATGGTTGCAGTGATGGTACCAGCCGGCAGCAGGAGGATACATGGTACCAGTCGGCAGCAGGGGATACATGGTTGCAGTGATGGTACCAGCCGGCAGCAGGAGGATACATGGTTGCAGTGATGGTACCAGCCGGCAGCAGGAGGATACATGGTTGCAGTGATGGTACCAGCCGGCAGCAGGGGGATACATGGTACCAATCGGCAGCAGGGGATACATGGTTGCAGTGATGGTACCAGCCGGCAGCAGGGGGATACATGGTACCAGCCGGCAGCAGGAGGATACATGGTTGCAGTGATGGTACCAGCCGGCAGCAAGGGGGATACATGGTTGCAGTGATGGTACCAGCCGGCAGCAAGGGGGATACATGGTTGCAGTGATGGTACGAGCCGGTATCAGGGGGATACATGGTTGCAGTGATGGTACCAGCCGGCAGCAGGGGGATACATGGTTGCAGTGATGGTACCAGCCGGCAGCAGGGGATACATGGTTGCAGTGATGGTACCAGCCGGCAGCAGGGGGATACATGGTTGCAGTGATGGTACCAGCCGGTATCAGGGGGATACATGGTTGCAGTGATGGTACCAGCCGGCAGCAGGGGGATACATGGTTGCAGTGATGGTACCAGCCGGCAGCAGGGGGATACATGGTTGCAGTGATGGTACCAGCCGGCAGCAGGGGATACATGGTTGCAGTGATGGTACCAGCCGGCATCAAGGGGGATACATGGTTGCAGTGATGGTACCAGCCGGTATCAGGAGGATACATGGTTGCAGTGATGGTACCAGCCGGCAGAAGGGGGGATACATGGTTGCAGTGATGGTACCAGCCGGCAGCAGGAGGATACATGGTTGCAGTGATGGTACCAGCCGGCAGCAGGGGGATACATGGTTGCAGTGATGGTACCAGCCGGCAGCAGGAGGATACATGGTTGCAGTGATGGTACCAGCCGACAGCAGAGGGATACATGGTTGCAGTGATGGTACCAGCCGGTATCAGGGGGATACATGGTTGCAGTGATGGTACCAGCCGGCAGCAGGGGATTCATGGTACCAGCCGGCAGCAGGGGATACATGGTTGCAGTGATGGTACCAGCCGGCAGCAGGGGGATACATGGTTGCAGTGATGGTACCAGCCGGCAGCAGGGGATACATGGTTGCAGTGATGGTACCAGCCGGTATCAGGAGGATACATGGTTGCAGTGATGGTACCAGCCGGCAGCAGGGGGTATACATGGTTGCAGTATTGGTACCAGCCGGCAGCAGGAGGATACATGGTTGCAGTGATGGTACCAGCCGGCAGCAGGGGGATACATGGTTGCAGTGATGGTACCAGCCGGCAGCAGGAGGATACATGGTTGCAGTGATGGTACCAGCCGGTATCAGGGGGATACATGGTTGCAGTGATGGTACCAGCCGGCAGCAGGCGATACATGGTACCAGCCGGCAGCAGGAGGATACATGGTTGCAGTGATGGTACCAGCCGGCAGCAGGGGATACATGGTACCAGCCGGCAGCAGGGGATACATGGTTGCAGTGATGGTACCAGCCGGCAGCAGGAAGATACATGGTTGCAGTGATGGTACCAGCCGGCAGCAGGAGGATACATGGTTGCAGTGATGGTACCAGCCGGCAGCAGGAGGATACATGGTACCAGTCGGCAGCAGGGGATACATGGTTGCAGTGATGGTACCAGCCGGCAGCAGGAGGATACATGGTTGCAGTGATAATACATAATAATAATACATGCCATTTAGCAGACGCTTTTATCCAAAGCGACTTACAGTCATGTGTGCATACATTCTACGTATGGGTGGTCCCGGGGATCGAACCCACTACCCTGGCGTTACAAGCGCCATGCTCTACCACTCCAGCCGGCAGCAGGAGGATACATGGTTGCAGTGATGGTACCAGCCGAGCAGCGGCAGGAGGATACATGCAGTGATGGTACCAAGCCGGCAGCAGGGGATACATGGTTGCAGCAGGGGATGGTTACAGTGAGCCAGCAGCAGGGGGATACATGGTACCAGCCGGCAGCAGGAGGATACATGGTTGCAGTGATGGTACCAGCCGGCAGCAAGGGGGATACATGGTTGCAGTGATGGTACCAGCCGGCAGCAAGGGGGATACATGGTTGCAGTGATGGTACGAGCCGGTATCAGGGGGATACATGGTTGCAGTGATGGTACCAGCCGGCAGCAGGGGGATACATGGTTGCAGTGATGGTACCAGCCGGCAGCAGGGGATACATGGTTGCAGTGATGGTACCAGCCGGCAGCAGGGGGATACATGGTTGCAGTGATGGTACCAGCCGGTATCAGGGGGATACATGGTTGCAGTGATGGTACCAGCCGGCAGCAGGGGGATACATGGTTGCAGTGATGGTACCAGCCGGCAGCAGGGGATACATGGTTGCAGTGATGGTACCAGCCGGCAGCAGGGGATACATTAGAGGCAGACAGACAGAATAATCAAGCGATAGTGAGTGTGCAGCTGCCCAACCCCAACCCCCGGGCACAGACCAGGACAAATGTACCTCCCTGTAGTAAGTCCTGGTTATTAAATCACTTACAGGCAGTGCCAGCCTCATTAAACACCATTCTGGGAGGAGAGAGAGAGAGAGAGAGAGAGAGAGAGAGAGAGAGAGAGAGAGAGAGAGAGAGAAAGAGAGAGAGAGAGAGAGAGAGAGAGAGGAGAGAGAGAGAGAGAGAGAGAGAGAGAGAGAAAGAGAAAGAGAAAGAGCGATAGAGAGAGAGACAGAGACAGAGAGATTTCAAATGTCTTTCTTTTGGAACTTTTGTGAGTGTAATGTTTACTGTTCATTTTTTTATTGTTTATTTCACTTTTGTTTATGTTATATTTCACTTGCTTTGGAAATGTTAACATATGTTTCCTATGCCAATAAAGCCCTTTGATTGACTGGAGAGTGTCACGTGTGCTCCCCCTCTGACCTCTAGGTCACCAGGCTGCTCGTTATGGCACACACCTGTCACCTTCGTTACGCGCACCTGCGCATCATCAGACTCACCTGAACTCCATCACTTCCCTGATTACCTTCCCTATATATGTCACTTCCCTGATTACCTCCCCTATATATGTCACTCCCTTCGGTTCCTCCCCTATATATGTCACTCCCTTCGGTTCCTCCCCTATATATGTCACTCCCTTCGGTTCCTCCCCTATATCTGTCACTCCCTTCGGTTCCTCCCCTATATATGTCACTCCCTTCGGTTCCTCCCCTATATATGTCACTCCCTTCGGTTCCTCCCCTATATCTGTCACTCCCTTCGGTTCCTTCCCTATATCTGTCACTCCCTTCGGTTCCTCCCCTATATATGTCACTCCCTTCGGTTCCTCCCCTATATATGTCACTCCCTTCGGTTCCTCCCCTATATCTGTCACTCCCTTCGGTTCCTTCCCTATATCTGTCACTCCCTTCGGTTCCTCCCTATATCTGTCACTCCCTTCGGTTCCTCCCCTATATATGTCACTCCCTTCGGTTCCTCCCCTATATATGTCACTCCCTTCGGTTCCTCCCCTATATATGTCACTCCCTTCGGTTCCTCCCCTATATCTGTCACTCCCTTCGGTTCCTCCCCTATATATGTCACTCCCTTCGGTTCCTCCCCTATATATGTCACTCCCTTCGGTTCCTCCCCTATATATGTCACTCCCTTCGGTTCCTCCCCTATATATGTCACTCCCTTCGGTTCCTCCCCCTATATATGTCACTCCCTTCGGTTCCTCCCCTATATATGTCACTCCCTTCGGTTCCTCCCCTATATATGTCACTCCCTTCGGTTCCTCCCCTATATATGTCACTCCCTTCGGTTCCTCCCCTATATATGTCACTCCCTTCGGTTCCTCCCCTATATATGTCACTCCCTTCGGTTCCTTCCCTATATATGTCACTCCCTTCGGTTCCCTCCCCTATATATGTCACTCCCTTCGGTTCCTCCCCTATATATGTCACTCCCTTCGGTTCCTCCCCTATATATGTCACTCCCTTCGGTTCCTCCCCTATATATGTCACTCCCCTTCGGTTCCTCCCCTATATATGTCACTCCCTTCGGTTCCTCCCCTATATATGTCACTCCCTTCGGTTCCTCCCCTATATATGTCACTCCCTTCGGTTCCTCCCCTATATATGTCACTCCCTTCGGTTCCTCCCCTATATATGTCACTCCCTTCGGTTCCTCCCCTATATATGTCACTCTCTTCGGTTCCTTCCCTATATATGTCACTCTCTTCGGTTCCTTCCCTATATATGTCACTCTCTTCGGTTCCTTCCCTATATATGTCACTCTCTTCGGTTCCTTCCCTATATATGTCACTCTCTTCGGTTCCTTCCCTATATATGTCACTCTCTTCGGTTCCTTCCCTATATATGTCACTCTCTTCGGTTCCTTCCCTATATATGTCACTCCCTTCGGTTCCTCCCCTATATCTGTCACTCCCTTCGGTTCCTCCCCTATATATGTCACTCCCTTCGGTTCCTCCCCTATATATGTCACTCCCTTCGGTTCCTCCCCTATATATGTCACTCCCTTCGGTTCCTCCCCTATATATGTCACTCTCTTCGGTTCCTCCCCTATATATGTCACTCCCTTCGGTTCCTCCCCTATATATGTCACTCCCTTCGGTTCCTTCCCTATATATGTCACTCCCTTCGGTTCCTTCCCTATATATGTCACTGCCTTCGGTTCCTTCCCTATATATGTCACTCCCTTCGGTTCCTTCCCTATATATGTCACTCCCTTCGGTTCCTTCCCTATATATGTCACTCTCTTCGGTTCCTTCCCCAGGCGTTATTGTTTCATGTCTTAGCGTTGGTCGTGGTTTTTTGTATTATGCTGTGTTTACTTATTAAAACACTCACTCCCTGAACTTGCTTCCCGACTTTCAGTGCACATCATGTGTGGATGTGAGAGAATCATTACTAGAATGTTATTTGGCCTTAAACAGAGAGTACATAGTAGCAGAATACCTGAACACTGTGACTGACCCAAATTCAAGCAAATCTTTGACTATGTAGACTCAGTGAGCATGGCCTTGCTTCCGAGAAGAAACTGAGCTGCATCTCCTAACCACCTGCCGTGTATGACGGTATTAGATACATATATTTCCCTCAGATTACACAGACCCACAAAGAATGTGAAAAAATATATAATCTTGATAAACTCCCATTTCTATTAAGTGAAATACCACAGTGTACCATCACAGCAGCAATATGTGTGACCTGTTGCCACAATAAAAGGGGAACCAGTGAATAACAAACACCATTGTAAATACAACCCATATTTATCTGTTTATTTTCCCTTTAGTACTTCAACAGCCTCAATTCGTAGGGCATGGACTCTACAAGGTGTCAAACGTTACTCAAGGAGCCCGGCCCATGTTGACTCCAATGCTTCTTTCTCACAGTTGTGTCAAGTTGGCTGGATGTCCCTTGGATAGTGGACCATTCTTGATACACACAGGAAATTGCCGAAGGCAAAAAAAACAACAGCGTTAACAGGTTGTTGACACCAACCTGTGCGCCTGGCAGCTATACTACCACACCCCGTTCAAAGACAGCTCAATATTCTGTCTTGTCCGTTGACACTCTGAATGGCACACATACACAATCAATGTCTCAAGTCATTTTTTAAGGATCCTTATTAGCTTTTGCGAAAGCAGCAGCTACTCTTCCTGGGGTCCACAAAAAAACATTGCACTCTCCAAGAAGCTTGGCTGGTGAGTAAAACCCGCGAAATCAGACAATCAAAATGTGTAATGGGTCCGCAATCAAAAAAGATTACATAAAGCTCACTTCATTCTTCAATTGTTGTATTCTTTTCACTGCATCAGGGATAGTGTACACAGATATGTAGCCTTCTTCAGTGCAGACCTAGTTCAGGTTCTCTTTGTCCACTCTGTCCTCACAGAACACGAAACGTGACATACAAACATTAATAGACAAGAACAGTGTTAGGGTTTTCTTCTGGTGAAAGAGAGGCGGACCAAAATGCAGCGTGGTTATTTTGATACATCTTTAATGAAGATGATACACGAACAACACAAACTAAGAACCGTGAAAACCTAAACAGCCTTATCTGGTGCAAACAAACACAGAGACAGGAACAATCACCCACGAAACACTCAAAGAATATGGCTGCCTAAATATGGTTCCCAATCAGAGACAACGATAAACACCTGCCTCTGATTGAGAACCACTTCAGGCAACCATAGACTTTTCTAGACAACCCCACTATACCACAATCCCAATACCTACAAAACCCCAAGACAAAACACACCACATAATAAACCCATGTCACACCCTGGCCTGACCAAAATAATAAAGAAAACACAAAATACTAAGACCAGGGCGTGACAAACAGCTCAAGGACAGAAATACATACTGTACATTTGAAAACGGCACACATACTTAACAATACATACACACAAACTATCTAGGTCAAATAGGGGAGAGGCGTTGTGCCGTGAGGTGTTGCTTTATCTGTTTTTTGAAACCAGGTTTGCTGTTTATTTGAGCAATATGAGATGGGAGTTCTATGCAATAATGGCTCCCTATAATTCTGTATGTTTCTTGAATTTGTTCTGGATTTGAGGACTGTGAAAAGGTCCCTGGTGGCATGTCTGGACAGATAAGTGTGTGTGTCAGAGCTGTGTGTATGTTGACTATGCAAACAATTTTGAATTTTCAAAACATGACTGTTTCTAATAAAAACAAGAAGTGACGCAGTAGGTCTTTCCTCAACTCTTAACCAAGAGAGACTGGCATGCATAGTATTTATATCAGCCATCTGATTAAAATGAAGAGCAAGACATACCGCTCTGTTCTGGGCCAGCTGCAGCTTAACGAGGTCTTTCTTTGCAGCAATTGACCACATGACTGGACAATAATCAAGATAAGACAAAACTAGAACCTGCAGAACCTATTTTCTGGAGTGTTGTATCAAAAAAGCAGAGCATCTCTTTGTTATAGACAGACCTCTTCCCAGCTTTACAACCACTGAATATGTTTTGACCATGGCAGTTTACAATCTAAGGCACCAGGTAATTTAAACTCCTCAACCTGTTCAACAACCACACCATTCATATCAGATTCAGCTGAGGTCTAGAGCTTAGGGAATGACTAGTAGCAAATGCAACAATCTTAGTTTTAGAGATGTGCAGGACCAGTTTATTACTGGCCACCCATTCCAAAACTGACTTCAACTCCTTGTTAAGGGTTTCAGTAACATCATTAGCTGTGGTTGCTGACCCGTATATAGTTGAATCATCAGCACACGTGGACACGCAGGCTTTTTTAAATGCCAGTGGCAAGTCATCGGTAAAAATAGAAAAGAGTAGAGGGCCTAGAGAGCTGCCCTGCGGTATACCACACCCTACATCAAATCAAATCAAATGTATTTATATAGCCCTTCGTACATCAGCTGATATCTCAAAGTGCTGTACAGAAACCCAGCCTAAAACACCAAACAGTAAGCAATGCAGGTGTTGAAGCACGTTGGCTCGGAAAAACTCCCTGGAAAGGCCAATGTTTGACATTAGAGAAGCTACCATTAAAGACAACCCTCTGAGTTCTATTAGATAGATAGCTCTCAATCCACTATATGGCAGAGGTTGAAATGCCATAAAACATAAGTTTTCTCAACAACAGATTAGAGTCAATAATATCAAAGACTGCTTATCTTCTTATTATCAATTTCTGTCAACAAATCATCAGTCATTTGTGTCAGCACAGTACATGTTGAGTGCCCTTCTCTATAAGCCTGATGAAAGTCTGTTGTCGATTTGTTTACAGAGAAATAGCATTGTATTTGGTCAAACACCATTTTTTCCAACAGTTTGCTAAGAGCTGGCAGCAGGCTGATAGGTCTCCTGTTAGAACCAGTAAAGACAGCTTTACCACTCTTGGGTAGCGGAAAGACTTTGGCTTCCCTCCAGGCCTGAAGACAAACACTTTCCTCTAGGCTCAGATTAAAGATATGACAGATAGGAGTGGCCATAGAGTCAGCTACCATCCTCAGTAGCTTTCCATCTAAGTTGTCGATGCCAGGAGGTTTGTCATTATTTATGGATAACAATAATTGTTCCACCTCCCCCACACTAGCTTTACAAAATTCTAACTTGCAATGCTTTTCTTTCATTATATATCTTTTTAAACATGAGTATGAGATGAGATGGCTCACTGTTCATTGGTGGCATTTCCTGCCTAAGTTTTCCCACTTACCAAATGAAGTAATTATTCAAATAATTGGCAACATTAGATGTTTTTTTTTTGATGAATAAGCCGTCAGATTCGATGACAGATTTTAATTTGTTTTTCTGCCCATAATTTCATTTAAAGTACCCCCCCCCCCAAAAAAAAGCCATCATTCTTTATATCGTTGATCTTGGCTTCATAGTACAGTTTCTTCTTCTTTTTGCTGAGTTCAGACACATCACATCAGCACATCACATCAGCACATCACATCAGCACATCACATCAGCACATCACATCACATCAGCACATCACATCAGCTCTCAATTTGCAGTAAGTCAGCCGATCAGATGTACAGCCAGACTTATTAGCCACTCCCCCCCCATCTCTTTCAACTAAACCGTTTTCCTCATCAATCCATGGAGCCTTAACAGTTCTAACAGTCAGTTTCTTAACAGGTGCATGTTTATAAATAAACGAAAGAAGCAATTTCATAAATGCATCAAGTGCAGCGTCTGGATGCTCCTTATTAATCACATCAGACCAACAAATATGTTTAACATCATCCACATAAGAGTCACAGCTACATATTTTGTATGATCTCTTATAAACTATTTTAGGCCCAGCTGTTGGAACTAGCCACTATATTGTGATCACTGCATCCAATGGGTTCAGATGCAGCTTTAGAACAAAGTTCAACAGTATTAGTAAAAATGTGATTGATACATGTGGATGTTCTTGTTCCTATAGTGTTTGTAAACACCATGGTAGGTTGATGAATAACCTGAACCAGATTACAGGCACTGGTTACAGTGAGAAGCTTGATAAAAAAAACTGTCAATATTCAGGTTCCCTGAGAAAGTAAACCTCTCTGTTTACATCACATACATTATCAAGCATTCCAAACACATCTAAATACTGACTGTTAGCACTTGGTGGCCTACAGCAACACCCCAAAAGAATAGGCTTTAGATGAGATCTAAAGCATGAGATCTTCTGAATATAGTATATATAGCACCCTCTCCGCTTGTCTCAAGGCTTAAAAGTCCTTCTTTAACCTGTCTCCTCCCCTTCATCGACACAGATTGAAGTGGATTAAACAAGTGACATCAATAAGGAATCATAGCTTTCATCTGGATTCACCTGGTCAGTCTGTGTCACAGGAAGAGCAGGTGTTCCTAATGTTGTGTATTTAGTCAGGCATGTTTCCCATACCAATTAATCCCTTTGAATTTAATTGAATTAAGAGAGAGAGAGAGGCAAGGAGAGACAGTGACACAGAGAGAGAGAGGGTGAGAGAGAGAGAGAGAGAGAGAGAGAGAGAGAGAGAGAGAGAGAGAGAGAGAGAGAGAGAGAGAGAGAGAGAGAGAGGAGAGAGAGAGAGAGAGAGAGAGAGAGAGAGAGAGAGAGAGAGAGAGAGAGAGAGAGAGAGAGAGAGAGAGAGAGAGAGAGAGAGAAAGAAAGTGAAAAAAAGTGAAAGAGAAAGAGGTGTCTATCTGGCATGTTCCCCATGCAGCCCTCCTAGCCAGGCCTCATAAAAGCCCTGTTTATACCTAGTGCTGATATTGGTCCTTAGTCCTGATTGTGCCCACATTTTCGGAAATGTGTCTACGCATGCTATTTAAATGTATTTGTTATCCGTCCACTGTGACCAGATTTCCTGCTCCCTTCCTTTATGCAAGTGATTTCACAGATGTTATTTCAAAATAATATTGATTTATTTATTGTAATCCACATATTTATGTAATCAGTCAATGGTGCCCCCTGTGAATGATTTTAGGCCAGATTAATGATGATTTAAATGCTTTTTATGTCCAGATCTGTGTACACTTGTAAAATATCCAGACACAATGCGCATCTGACTACCTCCGGAGTTGGGCAGGATGATCAGATCACAATCAGGTCTAAAAATGTGGGCACAATCAGAATGTGGACAAATTCAGGACAAAGGATGCAAGTAAATTAGAACCTGGGTATAAACAGGGCTTCTGAGAAGAGTGTTTCAGTCATTGGGAATGGAGATTAGACTTGCTGACAGCTCACATTTACTAATCCATAGAGGTCAGGGGTCATCTGAGCTTTACATTCTATATCAGCTCCAGTCATCCTGAGGGAGCAAGCTCGAGGGGAGGTCAAACAGGTCGCTACAGAGTGCTGTACAGAGGGAGCGGACCCGAGGGGGGGTCGAACAGGTCGGTACAGAGTGCTGTTCTGAGGGAGCGGGCCTGGGGGAGGGGATCAAACAGGTCGCTACAGAGTGCTGGAAACTCAGAGGAGATCGGAAAACACAATGATAGCAAAATCAATGGTCCCCTCGCCCCTGGGTTCCATGCGCCCCTCTCCCTATCAGTTACTAAACATGGAGCCCACGGCCACTGAAATTAATCCACTATCCAATCAGGTTCCCATTCACTAACGCACACATACACCCACTCACACACACGTGCACACACGCACACACACACGTGCACACACACACACGTGCACACACACACACACACACACACACACACACACACACACACACACACACACACACACACACACACACACACACACACACACACACACACACACACACACACACACACACACACACACACACACACACACACTAGAGGGCTATAAAACCTGTCTACAGTCAATCTCCATCACAACTCCTATTCCTTTAACTATCAATCTTTCTTCATTCCAGACCTCATCAATCTCTTACTATCTCTCCTCTCTACCTATCACCCACTCAGTCCAGACCTCATCAATCTCTTACTATCTCACCTCTCTACCTATCCCCCACTCATTCCAGACCTCAATCTCTTACTATCTCTCCTCTCTACCTATCCCCCACTCATTCCAGACCTCAATCTCTTACTATCTCTCCTCTCTACCTATCCCCCACTCATTCCAGACCTCATCAATCTCTTACTATCTCTCCTCTCTACCTATCCCCCACTCATTCCAGACCTCAATCTCTTACTATCTCTCCTCTCTACCTATCACCCACTCAGTCCATCTTCTTCATTCCAGACCTCATCAATCTGCTTATCCTTTCATCATTTAGTAAGACATCTTCAGAGCAGGAGGCTCAGTTAACCCCGACCCTGAGCCTAAACCTGTCCACTGCAGTACACTATCTGAGAATGAAGTCAGCGTTTTAAACACGTGGTCCCTCTTTGGGTTTTTCCAAAGATGGCCTTGTCTGAGCCCAATTCAGTGGTGTTACACTGTACCCTAACGGGACGACTGTGGCGATACATACATCCCCCACCCTGGGAGAACACTGGCCCCCATTCATGTGTGACTGAAAGCACCCAAGCCTTAATTGACCAGGGATTAACAGGCGGCTATTGAGAGAAGCCAGTAGGTCACTGCTATATTTACTAACATTACTCGGCAGATTTGGCAAGACCACATATCCTCTCATTTACACACGCCTAACCCCACCTCTTCACCACCACAGGCAACCACGCACACAGCTTTAACGTGTGGTCATCATGTGTAATCTAGTAAACTCCCATATGAATGAAACCAGACTCAGATCACACATTCAGGTGCTCTCTCTCTCCCACACACACACACACACACACACACACACACACACACACAAATAAACAGCGGCAGCTGCACCTTCTCCTCTAGTCTGCTCTGTGGCCAAAACCAACATCTGCTTCACAGAGACCCCAATCCCTCTGTTGATTCCTTCTCTCTCGCACACTGTTTCCATCTCTCTCGCTCAGTGTTTCCTTCTCTCTCGCCTACTGTTTCCTTCTCTCTCGAACACTGTTTCCTTCTCTCTCGCCTACTGTTTCCTTCTCTCTCGAACACTGTTTCCTTCTCTCTCGCCTACTGTTTCCTTCTCTCTCGAGAACTGTTTCCTTCTCTCTCACCCACTGTTTCCTTCTCTCTCGCCTACTGTTTCCTTCTCTCTCGAACACTGTTTCCTTCTCTCTCGCCTACTGTTTCCTTCTCTCTCACCTACTGTTTCCTTCTCTCTCGCCTACTGTTTCCTTCTCTCTCGAACACTGTTTCCTTCTCTCTCGCCTACTGTTTCCTTCTCTCTCGAACACTGTTTCCTTCTCTCTCGAATACTGTTTCCTTCTCTCTCGCCTACTGTTTCCTTCTCTCTCGCCTACTGTTTCCTTCTCTCTCGAACACTGTTTCCTTCTCTCTCGAACACTGTTTCCTTCTCTCTCGCCTACTGTTTCCTTCTCTCTCACCTACTGTTTCCTTCTCTCTCGCCTACTGTTTCCTTCTCTCTCGACCACTGTTTCCTTCTCTCTCACCTACTGTTTCATCCTCTCTCGCCTACTGTTTCCTTCTCTCTCGACCACTGTTTCCTTCTCTCTCACCTACTGTTTCATCCTCTCTCGCCTACTGTTTCCTTCTCTCTCGAACACTGTTTCCTTCTCTCTCGCTCACTGTTTCAT
>NC_060187.1:12829138-12851638 GCF_021184085.1 Oncorhynchus gorbuscha | reverse complement strand
CAGCCAGGGAGTGTACTGTAGGTTTATACACTTACAGACAGGGAGTGTACTGTAGGTTTATACACTTACAGCCAGGGAGTGTACTGTAGGTTTATACACTTACAGCCAGGGAGTGTACTGTAGGTTTATACACTTACAGCCAGGGAGTGTAGGTTTATACACTTACAGCCAGGGATTGTAGGTTCATACACTTACAGCCAGGGAGTGTACTGTAGGTTTATACACATTTACATTTAAGTCATTTAGCAGACGCTCTTATCCAGAGCGACTTACAAATACAGCCAGGGAGTGTAGGTTTATACACTTACAGCCAGGGAGTGTACTGTAGGTTTATACACTTACAGCCAGGGAGTGTACTGTAGGTGTATACACTTACAGCCAGGGAGTGTAGGTTTATACACTTACAGCCAGGGAGTGTATGTTTATACACTTACAGCCAGGGAGTGTACTGTAGGTTTATACACTTACAGCCAGGGAGTGTAGGTTTATACACTTACAGCCAGGGAGTGTACTGTAGGTTCATACACTTACAGCCAGGGAGTGTAGGTTTATACACTTACAGCCAGGGAGTGTAGGTTTATACACTTACAGCCAGGGAGTGTACTGTAGGTTTATACACTTACAGCCAGGGAGTGTATGTTTATACACTTACAGCCAGGGAGTGTACTGTAGGTTTATACACTTACAGCCAGGGAGTGTAGGTTTATACACTTACAGCCAGGGAGTGTACTGTAGGTTTATACACTTACAGCCAGGGAGTGTAGGTTTATACACTTACAGCCAGGGAGTGTACTGCAGGTTCATACACTTACAGCCAGGGAGTGTAGGTTTATACACTTACAGCCAGGGAGTGTAGGTTTATACGCTTACAGCCAGGGATTGTAGGTTTATACACTTACAGCCAGGGAGTGTACTGTAGGTTTATACACATTTACATTTAAGTCATTTAGCAGACGCTCTTATCCAGAGCGACTTACAAATACAGCCAGGGAGTGTAGGTTTATACACTTACAGCCAGGGAGTGTACTGTAGGTTTAAACACTTACAGCCAGGGAGTGTACTGTATGTTTATACACTTACAGCCAGGGAGTGTAGGTTTATACACTTACAGCCAGGGAGTGTACTGTAGGTTTATACACTTACAGCCAGGGAGTGTACTGTATGTTTATACACTTACAGTCAGGGAGTGTAGGTTTATACACTTACAGCCAGGGATTGTAGGTTTATACACTTACAGCCAGGGAGTGTACTGTAGGTTTATACACATTTACATTTAAGTCATTTAGCAGACGCTCTTATCCAGAGCGACTTACAAATACAGCCAGGGAGTGTATGTTTATACACTTACAGCCAGGGAGTGTACTGTATGTTTATACACTTACAGTCAGGGAGTGTAGGTTTATACACTTACAGCCAGGGAGTGTACTGTAGTTTTATACACTTACAGCCAGGGAGTGTACTGTAGGTTTATACACTTACAGCCAGGGAGTGTACTGTATGTTTATACACTTACAGCCAGGGAGTGTACTGTAGGTTTATACACTTACAGCCAGGGAGTGTAGGTTTATACACTTACAGACAGGGAGTGTGGGTTTATACACTTACAGCCAGGGAGTGTACTGTAGGTTTATACACTTACAGCCAAGGAGTGTACTGTAGTTTTATACACTTACAGCCAGGGAGTGTACTGTAGGTTTATACACTTACAGCCAGGGAGTGTACTGTATGTTTATACACTTACAGCCAGGGAGTGTACTGTAGGTTTATACACTTACAGCCAGGGAGTGTAGGTTTATACACTTACAGCCAGGGAGTGTAGGTTTATACACTTACAGTCAGGGAGTGTGGGTTTATACACTTACAGACAGGGAGTGTGGGTTTATACACTTACAGCCAGGGAGTGTGGGTTTATACACTTGCAGCCAAGGAGTGTAGGTTTATACACTTACAGCCAGGGAGTGTGGGTTTATACACTTACAGCCAGGGAGTGTAGGTTTATACACTTACAGTCAGGGAGTGTAGGTTTATACACTTACAGCCAGGGAGTGTAGGTTTATACACTTACAGCCAGGGAGTGTACTGTAGGTTTATACACTTACAGCCAGGGATTGTAGGTTTATACACTTACAGCCAGGGAGTGTAGGGTTATACACTTACAACCAGGGAGTGTACTGTAGGTTTATACAATAGCAGCCAGGGAGTGTACTGTAGGTTTATACACTTACAGCCAGGGAGTGTAGGTTTATACACTTACAACCAGGGAGTGTACTGTATGTTTATACACTTACAGCCAGGGAGTGTACTGTAGGTTTATACACTTACAGACAGGGAGTGTAGGTTTATACACTTACAGCCAGGGAGTGTACTGTAGGTTTATACACTTACAGCCAGGGAGTGTACTGTAGGTTTATACACTTACAGACAGGGAGTGTAGGTTTATACACTTACAGCCAGGGAGTGTACTGTAGGTTTATACACTTACAGACAGGGAGTGTAGGTTTATACACTTACAGCCAGGGAGTGTACTGTAGGTTTATACACTTACAGCCAGGGAGTGTTTGTTTATACACTTACAGCCAGGGATTGTAGGTTTCTACACTTTACAGCCAGGGAGTGTGGGTTTATACAGTTACAATTCTGAGCTTTTGAAATATGTTTGGGGGGGCGGGTGCCGGACCTAAAAAAAAGTTCCTTTGGAAAGTGAGTCAAATTGGAGGAGACGTGGTATGCATCTTTTAAAAGTGCTCCTTAAGTACCTCAGAATGCTGGGGATCTAATGAAGCAGAGGGAGGAGAGCAGGGCTGGAAATGAGCAAATGGAATACTAAACATGGGCAGGCTGCATAAACACAACATCAGCATGGAAATGCACTTGAAATAGGAGCAAGTGGTTCTTTTGGTGGAAGAAATGAGTGTTGTAGTGTAGATGTTCACCTGGTGATGCCAAACTTCCCTGATGACCCCCTGAGACACACACACACACACCATTATTTTTTCACTCCTTGTCTTGAGGTGTGTCTCTGAGACGCCCAGTGTCGGATTAAAAATAGAAGAGAGAGCAAACAAAGAATAAGGAATACGAGGCCTGGACCAATGTGGTTCATCACAGTCCATACATTACCGCTCCTCCAACATTTGCTTGCTTTCTCACCATGCATCTGTCTTTCTCACAAAGAGATACAGTAGACAGATACACAGAGAGAGAGAGAGAGAGAGAGAGAGAGAGAGAGAGAGAGAGAGAGAGAGAGAGAGAGAGAGGGGAGAGGAGAGAGAGAGAGAGAGAGAGAGAGAGAGAGAGAGAGAGAGAGAGAGAGAGAGAGAGAGAGAGAGAGAGAGAGAGAGAGAGAGAGAGAGAGAGGGGCGAGGGGAGAGGGGAAGAGAGAGATGAAGAGACGCCCTCAGGGTGTTTGTACACCCTTCTATTACCAGGCCTGTTCTGATGAATGACATGGAAAAGAGAAGTTGGGAGTTAAGTGGAAAGTTGGAAAGTTATTTCCCCAATGTTAAAGGAGAATTTAGCTATTTAGCAACCTAATCTGTATTTTTTTATGTAAGTGGAATGTTATACAGTAGAAGGGTCCAGACACTGTGTTTTCCAGTTCACTTGGTTCTGACAAACTTTCCCCACTAGCGATTGACTTCCTGAGCCTCATTCTGGAGTTCCAGGCCATCCAAAATAACAAAAACACCCAAATACGTCCTTTTACAAACGGCAAAGCTCTCAGTATCATAATGCAGGTCTTTACATGTTGTACACATGACATTGTGTCATTCTGAACATTGTCCACAACGTTAAATTCCATTTTGTGTGACTGGAGAAGTGTGTCCTACTCAGCTGTGCTTCTTGTCCATGTAGCCCACGTATGCGCAGATGGAAGAGTATCCCTTGATTCACCCCAAATAGGATATAACGTTGTGGAGAAAGTTCGGAATGACACAATGTCATGTGTACAACATGTAAAGACCTGCATTACGATACGGAGAGCTTTGCCGTTTGTAAAAGGACGTATTTGGGTGTTTTTGGAGTCTTTGTTCGTGTTTTTTGGGATGTCCTGGAACTCCAAAGACTAAGAAGGAAACAAAAACTAAACTGTATTTTTCTAATGTGTGTGGTGTGTGCCTCCCTTCTCCTTCAGCCAAGCCCAGACTGGAAGCAGCGTCTTGGGAAAGGTTTGTGCTGAAAGGTCCCTTAGAGGTCTGGAGGGTGGCTGTACGGTGTTGCGCTGTGGTTCAGTAGGGGATCATCTGGCCAGGGCCTCACAAAGGTCCCTAGAGGTCACACATACGCCAGGGCATCCAATACATTGTCCATTGAGATCTGCCCATGACTGTGGTCAGCTGATGGAGACAATGTCGGAGAGAGAGCCACTTCCTCTGTTGTCACAATGTTTGTCTGTATGTCAAACTGAGGATGGGATGTCATGTGACAACTAGAATAATAGTTTGTACAAGAAATTATACAACAAGTGGGAATACACTCATTCACAATCACACTACAGTGACCACAATACACACATGCTGTACTGTAGGCCAACAGCTGAAAGCAGAATAGTGTAACCAGAACAGACGATCAGGAATGGAGGTTAGTATAGTATAGACAAAAACATCTCTGTTTCAACTCCAGGCTCATCCAAAATGTGAGCGTGCATGGTTCATTCAGGACTAAACAGTGAAACAGGCAACCTAGGTGCATAAGAGAGAGATGCATTAAACTTCCTCTCTGGTGACATGTTTAGAATACCTGAGGCTTAGTTCTCTGGGCCAGCCACAGGGTGCAGGCTTCAGGCTGGAGGTGCCAGGCCTGGACACAAGACAGAACAGAACACACTGAAGCATTGTGGGAAGGGTGAACAGGACCCAGACACACAGACATGCGTTGGAGAGAACCCATCCATCACTTATACACACACAGGCCCAGGCCTACACTTCCGTTTCCACTGAGAGAGAAGGAAGGAGAGAAAAAGAAGAGCCAGAAAGGGAACAGAACTGGGAGAGAGAGAGTTGTTTGTAGGTTTCTACGGTCAGTGTTCTGTTCCATGTTAGTAGCTCTCTGGAAAAGAGTTACAAGTCAGAGTTACTAGTCAGAGTTACTACTCAGAGTTACTAGTCAGTCACAAGTCAGATCACTAGTCAGAGTTACTAGTCAGAGTTACTAGTCAGAGTTACAAGTCAGAGTTACTAGTCAGAGTTACTAGTCAGAGTTACTGGTCAGAGTTACAGGTCAGAGTTACAGGTCAGAGATACTAGTCAGAGTTACAAGTCAGAGTTACTAGTCAGAGTTACAAGTCAGAGTTACTAGTCAGAGTTACTAATCAGAGTTACTAGTCAGAGTTACTAGTCAGAGTTACTAGTCAGAGTTACTAGTCATATCAAATCATTTGTCACGTGCGCCGAATACAACAGGTGTAGTAGACCTTACAGTGAAATGCTTACTTACACTCTCGAAACAATAGTGCAAAAAAAAGGCGTGTGTGTGTACGTAGGTAAGCCATTTGAAAATAACTGTAGCAAGGCTATATACAGACACCAGTTTGTCAGGCTTATTGAGGTAGTATGTACATGTAGGTATGGTTAAAGTGACTATGCATATATGATGAACAGAGAGTAGCAGCAGTGTAAAAGAGGGGTTGTGGGGTGGCACACAATGCAAATAGTCTGGGTAACCATTTGATTACCTGTTCAGGAGTCTAAACTGTTGCCTTTTTGTCCTAGACTTGGAACTCTGGTACCGCGTGCCATGCGGTAGTGGAGAGAACAGTCTATGACTGGTTTATCTGGGGTCTTTGACCATTTTTAGGGCCTTCCTCTGACACCGACTGGTGTAGAGGTCCTGGATGGCAGGAAGCTTTGCACCAATGATGTACTGGGCCGTACGCACTACCCTCTGAAGTGCCTTGCGGTCGGAGGCAGAGCAATTGACGTACCAGGCAGTGATGCAACCGGTCAGGATGCTCTCAATGTTGCAGCAGTAGAACCTTTTGAGGATCTGAGGACCCATGCCAAATCTTTTAAGTTTCCTGAGGGGGAATAGGCCTTTGCCGTGCCCTCTTCATGACTGTCTTGGTGTGTTTGGACCATTGTAGTTTGTTGTTGATGTGGACACCAAGGAACTTGAAGCTCTCAACCTGCTCCACTACAGCCCAGTCGATGAGAATGGGGATGGGCTCAGTGCTCCTTTTCCTGTAGTCCACAATCATCTCCTTAGTCTTTGTTACGTTGAGGGATAGGTTGTTACTCTGGCACCACCCGGCCAAGTCTCTGACCTCTTCCCTATAGGCTGTCTCGTCGTTGTTGGTGATCAGGCCTATCTACCACTGTTGTGTCGTCTGCAAACTTAATGATGGTGTTGGAGTCGTGCCTGACCATGCAGTCATGGGTGAACAGGGAGTACAGGAGGGGACTGAGCACGCACCCCTGAGGGGCCCCAGTGTTGAGGATCAGCGTGGCAGATGTGAAGTTACCTACCCTTACCACCTGGGGGTGGCCTGTCAAGAAGTCCAGGATCCAGTTGCAGAGGGAGGTGTTTAGTCCCAGGTTCCTTAGCTTAGTAATGAGCTTTGAGGGTACTGTGGTGTTGAACGCTGAGCTGTAGTCAATGAATAGCATTCTCACATAGGTGTTCCTTTTGTCCAGGTGTGAAAGGGCAGTGTGGAGTGCAATAGAGATTGCATCATCTGTGGATCTGTTTGGGCGATATGCAAATTGAAGTGGGTCTAGTGTTTCTGGGATAATGGTGTTGATGTGAACCATTACCAGCCTTTCAAAGCACTTCATGGCTACGGACGTGAGTGCTACGGGTCTGTAGTCATTTAGGCAGGTTGCCTTTGTGTTCTTGGGCACAGGGACTATGGTGGTCTGCTTGGAACATGTTGGTAATACAGACTCAATCAGGGACATGTTGAAAATGTCAGTGAAGACACCTGCCAGTTGGTCAGCACATGCCCGGAGCACACGTCCTGGTAATCCGTCTGGCCCTGCAGCCTTGTGTATGTTGACCAGTTTAAAGGTCTTACTCTTGTCGGCTACGGAGAGCGTGATCACACAGTCATCCGGAACAACTGATGCTCTCATGCATGCCTCAGTGTTGCTTGCCTCGAAGCGGGTATAGAAGTGATTTAGCTCGTCTGGTAGGCTCGTGTCACTGGGCAGCTCACGGTTGTGCTTCCTATTGTAGTCTGTAATAGTTTGCAAGCCCTGCCACATCCGACGAGCATCAGAGCCGGTGTAGTATGATTCAATCTTAGCCCTGTATTGACACTTTGCCTGTTTGATGGTTTGTCGCAGGGCATAGCTGGATTTCTTATAAGCTTCCGGGTTAGAGTCCCTCACCTTGAAAGCAGCAGCTCTACCCATTAGCTCAGTGCGAATTTTGCCTGTAATCCATGGCTTCTGGTTGGGGTATGTACGTACAGTTATTGTGGGGACGACGTCCTCAATGCACTTATTGATAAACCTGTGACTGATGTGGTGTACTCCTCAATGCCATCGGAAGAATCCTGGAACATTTTCCAGTCTCTGATAGCAAAGCTGACCTGCAGTTTAGCATCTGCTTCATCTGACCACTTTTTTATAGACCGAGTCACTGGTGCTTCCTGCTTTAATTCATGCTTGTAAGTAGGAATCAGGAGGATAGAGTTGTGGTCGGATTTACCAAATGGAGGGTGAGGGAGAGCTTTGTACGCGTCCCTGTGTGTGGAGTACAGGTGATCTAGATTTTCAGAGTTTCCAGTCAGAGTTACCAGTCAGTGTTACCAGTCAGAGTTACCAGTCAATGTTACTAGTCAGAGTTACCAGTCAGTTACTAGTCAGTTATCAGTCAGTTACCAGCCAGTTATCAGTCAGAGTTACTAGTCAGTTACCAGTCAGTGTTTCCAGTCAGTGTTACTAGTCAGTTACCAGTCAGTGTTTCCAGTCAGTTTTACTAGTCAGAGTTACCAGTCAGTGTTTCCAGTCAGTTACCAGTCAGTTACCAGTCAGTGTTTCCAGTCAGTGTTACTAGTCAGTTACCAGTCAGTGTTTCCAGTCAGTGTTACTAGTCAGTTACCAGTCAGTGTTTCCAGTCAGTTTTACTAGTCAGAGTTACCAGTCAGTGTTTCCAGTCAGAGTTACCAGTCAGTGTTTCCAGTCAGTGTTACCAGTCAGTGTTTCCAGTCAGTTACCAGTCAGGGTTGCCAGTCAGTTACCAGTCAGAGTTACCAGTCAGTTACCAGTCAGAGTTACCAGTCAGTTACCAGTCATTGTTACCAGTCAGTAATCAGTCAGAGTTACCAGTCAGTGTTACTAGTCAGAGTTACCAGTCAGAGTTACCAGTCAGTTACCAGTCAGGGTTGCCAGTCAGTTACCAGTCAGAGTTACCAGTCAGTTACCAGTCAGAGTTACCAGTCAGTTACCAGTCATTGTTACCAGTCAGTGTTACTAGTCAGAGTTACCAGTCAGTTAAAAGTCAGAGTTACCAGTCAGTGTTACTAGTCAGAGTTACCAGTCAGTGTTACTAGTCAGAGTTACCAGTCAGTTACTAGTCAGTTATCAGTCAGTTACCAGCCAGTTATCAGTCAGAGTTACTAGTCAGTTTCCAGTCAGAGTTACCAGTCAGAGTTACCAGTCAGTGTTACCAGTCAGTTATCAGTCAGAGTTACTAGTCAGAGTTTCCAGTCAGTGTTACTAGTCAGAGTTACCAGTCAGTGTTACTAGTCAGAGTTACCAGTCAGTGTTTCCAGTCAGAGTTACTAGTCAGAGTTACCAGTCAGAGTTACTAGTCAGTTACTAGTCAGAGTTACTAGTCAGAGTTACCAGTCAGTGTTTCCAGTCAGAGTTACTAGTCAGAGTTACCAGTCAGAGTTACTAGTCAGTTACTAGTCAGAGTTACTAGTCAGAGTTACCAGTCAGTGTTTCCAGTCAGAGTTACTAGTCAGAGTTACCAGTCAGGGTTACTAGTCAGAGTTACCAGTCAGTGTTTCCAGTCAGAGTTACTAGTCAGAGTTACCAGTCAGAGTTACTAGTCAGTTACTAGTCAGTTACTAGTCAGAGTTACCAGTCAGTGTTTCCAGTCAGAGTTACTAGTCAGTGTTTCCAGTCAGAGTTACCAGTCAGAGTTACTAGTCAGTTACTAGTCAGTTACTAGTCAGAGTTACCAGTCAGTGTTTCCAGTCAGAGTTACTAGTCAGTGTTTCCAGTCAGAGTTACCAGTCAGAGTTACCAGTCAGTTACTAGTCAGAGTTACCAGTCATTGTTACCAGTCAGAGTTACTAGTCAGTTACTAGTCAGAGTTACCAGTCAGTGTTTCCAGTCAGAGTTACTAGTCAGTGTTTCCAGTCAGAGTTACCAGTCAGAGTTACCAGTCAGTTACTAGTCAGAGTTACCAGTCATTGTTACCAGTCAGAGTTACCAGTCAGAGTTATCAGTCAGTTATCAGTCAGAGTTACTAGTCAGAGTTACTAGTCAGTTACCAGTCAGAGTTACCAGTCAGTTACCAGTCAGAGTTACCAGTCAGTTATCAGTCAGAGTTACTAGTCAGTTACCAGTCAGTTACCAGTCAGAGTTACCAGTCAGTTACCAGTCAGTGTTACAAGTCAGAGTTACCAGTCAGTTATCAGTCAGAGTTACTAGTCAGTTACCAGTCAGTTACCAGTCAGAGTTACCAGTCAGAGTTACCAGTCAGTGTTACTAGTCAGTGTTACTAGTCAAAGTTATCAGTCAGTTACCAGTCAGTGTTACTAGTCAGTTACCAGTCAGTTATCAGTCAGTTACCAGTCAGAGTTACCAGTCAGTTATCAGTCAGTGTTACTAGTCAGAGTTACTAGTCAGAGTTACCAGTCAGTTACCAGTCAGTGTTACTAGTCAGAGTTACCAGTCAGTGTTACTAGTCAGAGTTACCAGTCAGTTACCAGTCAGTGTTACTAGTCAGAGTTACCAGTCAGTGTTACTAGTCAGAGTTACCAGTCAGTGTTACTAGTCAGAGTTACCAGTCAGTGTTACTAGTCAGAGTTACCAGTCAGTTACCAGTCAGTGTTACTAGTCAGTGTTACCAGTCAGTTACCAGTCAGTGTTACTAGTCAGAGTTACCAGTCAGTGTTACTAGTCAGTGTTACCAGTCAGTGTTACCAGTCAGTAATCAGTCACTCCTAATGAGACAACAGCACAGGACACTAAAGGAATGTTTTACATAATGTACTGTTTTCCTTTCTCTTGTTACAGGTGCTCTGCTTCTATCTCTAGAATTATACAACAGGTTGCTGTTTAGACAACACACACATTACTGAAGCATTGCCAGCTGCATGGCCACCTTTCTAAAATAGAAACACCTCCTATCATACTGTACACTGAGTTTGATGTAAGAACAGAGGGAGAGGAAGAGAGAGAGGAATGGAGAAGGAGTAGGAGAGAGGGCAGGAGGGAGGGAAGGAATGAGGGAGGAAAGGGAGAGAGAGAAAGGGAGTGAGGGAGGGAGTGGGAGAGGGAGAGAGTGGGAGAGGGAGAGAGGAAGTGAGGGAGAGAGAGAAAGGGAGTGAGGGAGGGAGGGAGTGGGAGAGTGAGAGTAAGATAGGGGGAGGGAGTGGGAGAGGGAGAAAGTGAACAGAGACTGTGTTCTCGGGAGATAGAGAGGGACAGAGTGGCAGACAATCCCTGGCGTGCCATTGGCTGTGGAAGGCATAGCAGGTGTCCTATCCCGTGTCGGGTGATCTGAGTTTAGCAGGGATTAGGGAGGTGAGGCTGGGTGTTCCTGGGGAGATCCCCTCACACCAGACCATGGATTAGCTCTCTCCCTGGGCTGAGATCTGGCATGGCTCCCTGGTCCTGCTTCCATCACAATGTGATCAGTGCAGACAAAAATGACGCGATCTGACGTAAGACAATGCCGTAGCCTCAAATTGCTCCACACGAGGCTGCACCAAAGTCATTACATATTTTATTTGACTTAGCTAGGCAAGTCAGTTACGAACAAATTCTTATTTTCAATGACAGCCTAGGAACAATGGGTTAACTGCCTTGTTCAGGGGCAGAACAACATATTTTTACCTTGTCAGCTCAAGGATTTGATATTGCGACCTTCTGGTTACTGGTCCAACACTAGGCTACCTGCCACCCAGATAAAGCATCACAATAAGCAGTATAATGTGAAAAACAGAACACTGTCAGAGAGAGAAGCTGGTATCCAAATGGTGATTTCATAAAGGATTTTTATTTATTTAAATAGGCAAGTGAATTAAGAACAAATTCTTATTTACAACAACAGTCTACCCCGGGCCAATTGTGCGCCACCCTACGGGACTCCCAATCACAGCCGGATGTGATACAGCCTGGATTCGAACCAGGGACTGCAGTTACACTTCTCCCACTTAGACCACTGCACCACTCAGGAGCCCAATAAAACAGGGATTTAAAACCAGTGTCTCCAATAAGCGCAAGGCCAGTAACTTCCAGTAAGAATGTGTAATATAAAACTAGCGATCACAGAGGATGAGAGAAGAGACTGGGAGGGACAAGGGAGAAACTGAAAGGAGAAAGAAGGGAAGAAAAGAGAAAGAAAGTGTTGGCTTTAGTTTAACATTCTCCAAAAGTTGGACTGAAATGTCACTTTTACCTCACATAACCTCAATCTTCGAGCAAATGTTTTCGACACATCATCTTTGTGACTTACTGCCCTGCAAGACTGTTGAGACTCCAGCTCACACCTTAATGCAGCAACACACACACACCTTCAAATTCCCACACACATTGTCACATTTATACACACACCTTCCAATTCCCACACACATTGTCACATTTACACACACACCTTCAAATTCCCACACACATTGTCACATTTACACACACACCATCATCAACAGATAAACCGCTGCAAACATAACACACACACACACACATATTTGGTGACTCACACACACACACACACACACACACACACACACACACACACACACACACACACACACACACACACACACACACACACACACACACACACACACACACACACACACACACACACCACCCTTGTGGGCAAATTTTCTCGCCTATCTATTCCCACTCACGTGTCTCTCCCCTCTGTCTCGATCTGCCCTGTCTCAGACCAGCCTAGCCCTCCAATCACACGCCCTGAACCAACTCTCTCCCAGCCAATCGCTGTCTAGTTGCTAGGTTAGAGGACCATCTATATCCTGTCCATGCTATTTGCTGAACGTCAATCTTACAGTCTAAACAAAAGATTACGTGACACAAACAAAAACAAACAGAGTTGGGCGGGCGCCACTAAAATAAGATAGGAGTGTGGTTCTCACACTAATGAAAGATTATTGATGTTACGTTATAAATAGCTCTGTGGCATCCATTGTTTTCTCTCACATGCCAGGGGAGCTGCATGAGCACACTGTACGAACTGCAAAGACAGATAGACAGACAGGAGGCAGACAGACAGACAGACCGACGAACAGGAGACAGTGGCCACAGGGTGGCGCTCTTAGTGTAGTGGGAAGTACGGCGATTCGACTGTAAGATACTCTCTCTGTGTGAGATCCACGGAGACATAGATACTCACTGAACCTTAATGCACAGTATACACACAAACACACAACATTATAAAGTGTCCTGAACAAGTATTTTGACGCTGTCATTTAATTTAGAAATGCATTTTTTGTTTATCTGAAAAATATATAATTTTTCTTCCACTTTGACATTACAGAGTATTTTGTGTAGATTGTTGACAGAAATATGACAAGTAAATCAATTTGAATCCCACTTTGTAACACAATAAAATGTGAAGAAATCCAAGGGGTCTGAATACTTTTGCAAGATACTGTATACCCTGGAACATGCTGGTCATAGTGGAAGGATGTGAGCTAAGCAACAAACAGTATTTCATAAGTAAACGCCCTGAGGGTACTGGTTCCCATCTCCACCCACAGTCCAACCCGGACTCAGGGGTAGACGTAACACTGACATTTGTACAATATGTTACGTTTGGGATGGTAGGTATACATTTGTAGTAGTCCAACATCCATTTTTTATGATATGTTACAAATTACTAGGGGCTAGAGTTTGGGGTTAAGTTTAGGGCTAAGGTTAGGTTTAAGGTTATGAGTTAGGTTAAAGGGTTAAGGTTAAGGGAAGGGTTAGCTAACATGCTAAGCAGTTGCAAAGTTGGTAATTATCTAAAATGCCAAAGTTGTCCGTGATAAGATTCAAACACGCAACTTTTGGGTTGCTAGAAGTTCGCATTATACACCTAACCATCCACCCCGACCAACCAACCTCCTTTCGTTTTTTCCTTAAGTAACTTTCTGTCTCATGAAACCATACCGAACATAACATATCATATTAATTTGAGTGTTCCGGATTTTCTTTTACTGTGTTACGTGTAGTCTATGAGACCGGTCTGCACCGTGCTTCTACACCTGCATTGCTTGTTGTTTGGGGTTTTAGGCTGGGTTTCTGTACAGCACTTTGAGATATCTGCTGATGTAAGAAGGGCTATATAAATCAATTTGATTTGCACAGTCAACTCTGCTCAGAGCCAACGCAGCTCGACACCACCACTTGTGAAATAGAGGAAGAGGGAAAACATACAACACTCTAATATCTGGTACTGCTCTCTCCTTTCCCCCTCCTTTCGTTTTGTTTCGTTGCATTTTCTTCCCTCTCCTCCCCACCCTTTCTCTCATCTCCTTCTCCTCTCTCTCTCCCTGTCTTTGAGTTCCCAGCTCAGCGGGGCGCTACAGGTGTCCTCGCCGTGCCCCCTGACTGTAGCTGATTCTGACGGGATGAAATATGAAAGGCAGAAATATATTTCCTCTGATGTTGTTTTTTTCATGGCCTCTCTCTCCCGCACTGGGCACATACAGGGGGGAGAGGGGGGATAGAGGGACCCCCCCCACACATAGCCGTGGATGCAGGGTTCTGTGGTTGAAAGGCTTGGTGGTAGCAGCAGGTGCCGTGGGGTCCGCCAGCACCGGGACAGGGGTCGCGGTGAACGGGAGTTCAGTCTGTAGCTCAGTTTAGAGCAGTCAGGGTAGTGGGTTTTGAAGAATGTATGCACACATGACTGTAAGGTTTGTCTGCTAAATGGCATATTATTATTATTTATTATTGAAGAAGTGCCTGGTTTGTCGTGGAATTCGGGAGTTCAGACTGAGTAGTGTACAAATGAGTGAATCCGTGGTTCTCTACTGGCTGTGTGTTGGTAGCGGGGAGAACAGATCGATAGAAGCCTAGGACAGATACAAACCATGACAGACTGACCAGACGGCATCATAGGACTTGGACTAAGGACATAGGAAATCACCCTAGACTTCCCTTTGTAAACAACAGAGTGAGGCCTCACTGTTTATCATGTGGACTAATCGTCTACACCACTTGAGCCTCTATTCAATCTGGATCACAGAAGCATTACAGATTGCACAATGTAAATGTTAAGGTCATTTCGGATTGAGCCGACATACGCAGAATTTACCGCAGTGTTTCCCAACTCCAGTCCTCCAGGAGGAAAATACCTGATTCAACATGTCGAGGGCTTGGTGATTAGCTGACACGTTGACTCAGGTGTGTGCTGTTGGGGGCACTGGAGGAGCTGTTAAACCCTGATTTACTGTGAATGCAGTCTCCAATAACGCCGCGGGAACATTGCCTTTAACGTTCAATCACGCTGTAAAGCTGAACTTCAATACGATATGGCTTGAATACAGCCCTTGGTTGGATATAATAGAATTGTTTTTGGTGAGTTGGAGATTGCGTTGTTGTTGTTTTTTTTATGTATGAAATGTGCTGTAAAAATATCTAACTTCCTGATCATTCTTAAAAACAAGAAGAAGAGAGAGCTCTCTATCCCCCTGCTGTCTGTTAATGAATCAGCTGAAAATGTGACAGCTTTATCTTAGCTTATGGCCCCTGAGACAATGTGTAATGTACACTGACGCCTCGTTATGTGTGGTTACTCACAGCTCCCATTGTTTCAATTCAGTGTCTCCTCAGGAAAGATGCACTTTCCATCTCATTCAGCCACATACAGCAACAAAGAACAAATGGGAGAACACACAATGCCCGCATCTGGGATCTATTGTGAGTGAACACACTTGCTATTTTAGTGCGGCACGCAGACAACACAAAGGGTGTCCTGTTGCGTTGTGCCTCTCTGGCCAATTATCATATTGGTGAACATTCACAACCACCAGGATGTAAAAACGTCATTACTGCCCTTCCAAGTCACTGCATGGTTTTACTGTTAATTAAAATTCCATTTACGGGACACGGGGAGAGAAAGAAATCTGCTGTTTCAACACTTTGGGACATATAATGGATGCTTTATGAAATGAAGGAATGAAAAGAACCCCAAAAAAACATACAAGTGGGATGTGGGATGGAAGCTGTTGGCCATTGCTGGGAAATTTTTAAGAGTTGCTGTAAGGCAGCTTCATATGCTGTTGGCAGGAGTTTACAGTCCTATATTTCACACTTAGGAACTGGCTTCCTCCATCTCCCCTCCCTCCCTCCCTCCCTCCCTCTCCCCCTCCCTCTCTCTCCCTCCCTCCCTCCCTCTCTCCCTCTCTCCCTCCCTCTCCCCCCTCCCTCCCTCCCTCCCTCCCTCTCCCTTCCTCCCTCTCCTCCTCCCCCTTCCTCCCTCCCTCTCTTCCTCCCCATACCCCCCTCCTCCCCCTCTTCTGCCTCCCGCTCCTCCTCCCCTCCACCTCCCCCTCTTCCTCTTCCTCTTCTTCCCCCTCTAAATCAGGCATCAAACAGGTTTTAGAGGGACCTGTCCTTTAGGGGGCGACAGCAATATAATCAATGAATGGGAATCAATTAAAAAAGATGCATGGCTGGCCAGGACTAGAGGAGGTATATGGGTTTCTAAGTACTGCAGTATTACTCCCTGTGTCCCTGTAAAAAAATGGCTAGTTGGGGGCTGAACGGCGTTGACCACCTCCTCCCTCTGCTCAGGCCATGTGGTTCCCTCTCGACTGTCGCTCCATCTGTTGGAGCCTTGAAACAACAAAATGTTCAACTGTAGCCCAGACCTACTCTGTCATATAGTCTAGCTGTTTTATTTGATTCCTTGTTTGTTTTATTTGATTCTTGTTCTTGTTTCAAGCGCTTTGAGATTATTTCTGTAATGAAAAGCGCTCAAGATGTTGAATAAATTATCATTATTACTGGTCTATTGCATGTGTGAGCCAACATGGCTGCAACGCATGGCTAGGTTTATATGTGCCGGAGAGAGGTGTGTGTGTGTGTGTGTCGGTGGCACGTTAATTAGGGAGGACGGGTTAATAACAATGTCTGGAACGGAGTAAATAGAATGGGGTCCAACACATGGTTTCTATGGTTTCCATGTGTTTTGATGCCATTCCATTCACTCCATTCCTGACATTGTTATGAGCCGTCCTCCCCTCAGCAGCCTCCTGGTGCTGTGTGTGCAAACAAACCATAAAGACTTTCTTTTTGTCCAACCTTGATTGTATAAGGGCAGTTCAATTGAATTTTCTGTGAACTTTCTACTCTATATTGGGCCACATGTTTTCATTTAAACACACAGTTATTGTGTCTGTAATTGCTACTGAATAATTAGTTTGTGGTAACAGAAAAGCAATACAGTACCCTGCAGCAAGGTCATAAAGCTGTGGTTTAGGGTGTTGGATACTGCCAAACCATTAACCCTTTAGGAACCTTGTGTACGCACGCTAGACATACTATTGCAAAGGGAACAGTGGAGGATTGAATATGTCCTTTGCAAAAGAGTGCCACATAGCGGACTCCTGTGGACTCCAAGAGGTCACTGGTTCACATGTCTCGAAGGACCAGGTAACATAGTATTATTCACTGAATGGGGGACTTTGAGAGAGGTAATGTTTTTGTACATCAATCATAAGTTCTACTGCGCTTTGTATCGTTTGAATAGTTTTTTCTTTACCATACCCTAATTATAAAGTTGCAACTCGATTTAGTCGAGTAGCCGAGTGGGTAATGTCTTTGAATGTGCTTGAATCAACCATCTGCAGGAATAAAGTTGTGTTTTTTGCTGATTTCAGACGTTTTACATTGACCTCTCAATAATCCTCATTATTTCACACGCTTGACAGACCTGAGACAGGCAGACAAACCTCCCGTGTACCCAGTCAAACACAGAGCCCTTAACTCCACTGTCAGTTATATCAGATGTGACTTTGGGAAGGGGTGAAAGTCTGGTTCAGTGAGTCTACTCCTCTCCTACATGAAAGTGTGAAACTCGTAATCGTTCAATTGGGTTAGTGAAGTCGGTTGGGCAGGGGGAGGGGGGGGGCTACGGTCTCGTTGTCGGCCATTCGTCTCAAAACGGATCTCTTATCAAAGACACACACCAGTCTGGAGCTCAGTATCTGTCTGTCATAGCAACCATCATCTGACAGTTTTTAATTATCCCCTCAGAGACCAGAGTGTGTGTGTGTGTGTGTGTGTGTGTGTGTGTGTGTGTGTGTGTGTGTGTGTGTGTGTGTGTGTGTGTGTGTGTGTGTGTGTGTGTGTGTGTGTGTGTGTGTGTGTGTGTGTGTGTGTGTGTGTGTGTGTGTGTGTGTGTGTGTGTGTGTGTGTGTGTGTGTGTGTGTGTGTAACCTCATTAGATATTGCAGCAGGGACATGGATAACCTCTCGTCTCCCTTCCTTTCCCCCGTCCCCTGTCACTTATTTCTCTCTCTTTCTCAAATCAGTTATTTTTCGAAAATTTGACAAACGCAGGAGTCAAACTCCGGTCACCAGTGCTGCTGTGTTTGGTATTGGCAGGGGCTGTGAGCAGACTGAGAGCGTATCAAATCCAGTATTTTCATCTTCACACATTTGACATAAGGCAAGCAGCATGTTTCCTGTTGAATGTGGGTTCATACTGAGGCCACAGAGATAATGATAGAGGAACTCTGAGTGTCGACAAGTAGTTCTTTCTGAGTCCTGTGGGTTGCTGGGAGTGTTGTGTGCTATATTATTAGTTGCCTGGATGACGCTACCTGAAGACACATGAATATCAACATCAACAAAATAACAAATCTAACATGAAATTTTAGCGTCCTCAGTGCAACACGAGCACCAGAGAAGAAGTTTGGACTAAAAAAAACATTGGTGAACTATGTGTAGTAAGCTCTATCTCTCTTCAACAGCACATTATCCTTACGTTTGCCTTGACTATAGTGTAGCCAGAGCCACATTCCTGCTTTGTGTGCGTATTTTATCGTAAAGTAAATAGCAATAAGGCCCGAGGGGGTATGATACAGTGCCTTCGGAAAGTATTCGGACTCCTTGACTTTTTTATAGGCTTATTCTAGAATTGATTCAATTGTTTTTTCCCCCTCATTAATCTACACACAAAACCCCATAATTACAAAGCAAAAACAAGGTCTAGAAATGTTTGCAAATGTATAAAAATAAAAGACTGAAATATCACATTTACATAAGTATTCTCACCCTTTACTCAGTACTTTGTTGAAGCACCTTTGGCAGTGATTACAGCCTCGAGGCTTCTTGGATATGATGCTACAAGCTTGGCACACCTGTATTTGGGGTGTTTCTCCCATTCTTCTCTGCAGATCCTGTCAAGCTCTATCAGGTTGGATGGGGAGCATTGCTTCACAGCTATTTTCAGGTCTCTCCAGAAACGTTTGATCGGGTTCAAGTCCGTGTTCTGGCTGGGCCAGTCAAGAACATTCAGAGACTTGTCCCGAAGCAACTCCTGCATCGCTTGGCTGTGTGCTTAGGGTCGTTGTCCTGTTGGAAGGTGAACCTTCGCCCCAGTCTGAGGTCCTGAGTGTTCTGGAGCAGGTTTTCATCAAGGATCTCTCTGTACTTTGCACCAATCGTCTTTGCCTCGATCCTGACTAGTCTCCCAGTCCCTGCCGCCAAAAATAATCCACACAGGATGATGCTGCAATCACCATGCTCCACCGTAGAGGTGGTGCCAGGTTTACTCCAAAAGTGACGCTTGGCATTCAGGCCAAAGAGTTCAATCTTGGTTTCATCAGACCAGACAATCTTGGTTCCTTTTGCCAAACTCCAAGCGGCTGTCATGTGTATTTTACTGAGGAGTGGTTTCCGTCTGGCCACTCTACTATAAAAGCCTGATTGGTGGAGTGCTGCAGAAATGGCCGTCCTCCTGGAAGGTTCCCCTATCTCCACAGAGGAACTTTGGGGCTCTGCCAGAGTGACCATCGGGTTCTTGACCAAGGCCCTTCTCCCCGATTGCTCAGTTTGGCCGGGTGGCCTGCTCTAGGAGAGTCTTGGTGATTCCAAACTTCCTCCATTTAAGAATGATGGAGGTCACTGTGTTCTTGGGGACCTTCAATGCTGCATAAATGTTTTGGTTTCTTTCACCACATCTGTGCCTCGACACAGTCCTGTCTCGGATCTCAACGGACAATTCCTTCGACCTAATGGCTTGGTTTTTGCTCTGACATGCACTGTCAACTGTGGGACAGGTGTGTGCATTTCTAAATCATGTCCAATCAATTGAATTTACCATAGGTGTACTCCAATCATGTTGTAGAAACATCTCAAGGATGATCAATGGAAACAGGATGCACCTGAGCTCACTTTGAGTCTCATAGCAAAAGGTCTGAATACGTTTGTAAATAAGGTTTAATTCTTTGTTTTTAATACTTTTGCAAAAATGTCTAAAAACCTATTTTCCACTTTGTCATTATGGGGTATTGTATGTAGATTGCTGAATTTTTAAAATCAATTTTAGAATAAGGCTGTAACATAACAAAATGTGAAATAAGTCAAGGGGTCTGAATACTTTCCGAATGCACTGTATGTGGCCAATATGTATATGGCCAAGTTTACAAGCATTTCACTACACTCTCAATAAATCAAATTAAATAAATGTGTTTTGTCACATGCACATGGTTAGCAGATGTTAATGCGAGTGTAGCGAAATGCTTGTGCTTCTATTTCCAACCATGCAGTAATATCTAACAAGTAATCTAACCTAACAATTTCACAACAACTAACTTATACACACAAGTGTAAAGGAATGAATTGGAATATGTACATATAAATGAGTGACGAGCGATGGCCGGATGAGCGATGGCCGGATGAGCGATGGCCGGATGAGCGATGGCCGGATGAGCGATGGCCGGATGAGCGATGGCCGGATGAGCGATGGCCGGATGAGCGATGGCCGGATGAGCGATGGCCGGATGAGCGATGGCCGGATGAGCGATGGCTGGATGAGCGATGGCCGGATGAGCGATGGCCGAACGGCATAGGCAAGATGAAGTAGATGGTGTAGAGTTCAGTATATACATATGAGATGAGTAATGTAGGGTATGTAAACATTATATAAAGTGGTTTGTGATGAATTGATTACATCAATTTTTACATTATTAAAGTGGCTGGAGTTGAGTCAGTATGTTGGCAGCAGCCACTCAATGTTAGTGATGGCTGTTTAGCAGTCTAGCAGTCTTGAGATAGAAGCTGTTTTTCAGGCTCTCGGTCCCAGCTTTGATACACCTGTACTGACCTCGCCTTCTGGATGATAGCGGGGTGAACAGGCAATGGCTCGGGTGGTTGTTGTCCTTGATGATCTTTTTGGCCTTCCTGGGACATCGGTACTGTAGGTGTCCTGGAAGGCAGGTAGTTTGCACCCGGTGATGCATTGTGCAGACTTCACTACCCTCTGGTGAGCCTTCCGGTTATGGGCGGAGCAGCTGCCATACCAGACGGTGATACAGCCTGACAGGATGCTCTCTATTGTGCATCTGTAAAAGTTTGTGAGTGTTTTTAGTGACAAGCCAGATTTCTTCAGCCTCCTGAGGTGCCGCTGTGCCTTCTTCACCATGCTGTCTGTGTGGGTGGACCATTTCAGTTTGCTCTGAGGACGCGGCTGGGGATGCCGCGGCCTTAAATATTTTACCCACGTTGGCTGCAGTGAAGGAGAGCCCGCAGGGTTTTGGTAGCGGGCGGTGTCAGTGGCACTGTATTGTCCTCAAAGCGAGCAAAGAAGTTGTTTAGTTTGTCTGGGAGCAAGACATCTTTGTCCGCGACGGGGCTGGTTTTCCTTTTGTAGTCCGTGATTGACTGTAGACCCTGCCACATACCTCTCGTGTCTGAGCCAATGAATTGCCACTCTACTTTGTCTCTATACTGACGCTTGGCTTGTTTGATAGCCTTGAGGAGGGAATAGCTACACTGTTTGTATTCAGTCATCTGCTAACCATGTGTATGTTACCAATAACATTTGATTTAATTTGATTTACCATTGCTAAGGGCTGTTCTTATGTACAAAGAAACGCGGAGTGCCTGGATACAGCCCTCGGCCATGGTATATTAGCCATCTACTGTATCTTGCCTATGCTGCTCTGTACCATCACTCATTCATGTATCCTTATGTATATATTCTTTATCCCCTTACACTGTGTATAAGACAGTAGTTTTGGAATTGTTAGTTAGATTACTTGTTGGTTATTACTGCATTGTCGGAACTAGAAGCACAAGCATTTCGCTACACTCGCGTTAACATCTGCTAACCATGTGTATGTGACAAATAAAATTTGATTAGATTTGATTTGATGTGCTATACCACAAACCCTCAAGGTGCCTTATTGCTATTATCACCTGGATACCAACGTAATTGGAGCAGTGAGCTTCTCACCTGAACCAAATTATACAGGAGCTTCTCACCTAACCCAAACTATACAGGAGCTTCTCATCTAAACCAAATTATACAGGAGCTTCTCACCTAACCCAAACTATACAGGAGCTTCTCATCTAAACCAAATTATACAGGAGCTTCTCACCTGAACCAAACTATACAGGAGCTTCTCATCTAAACCAAACTATACAGGAGCTTCTCATCTAAACCAAACTATACAGGAGCTTCTCACCTAACCCAAACTATACAGGAGCTTCTCATCTAAACCAAACTATACAGGAGCTTCTCACCTAACCCAAACTATACAGGAGCTTCTCATCTAAACCAAACTATACAGGAGCTTCTCATCTAAACCAAACTATACAGGAGCTTCTCATCTAAACCAAACTATACAGGAGCTTCTCATCTAAACCAAACTATACAGGAGCTTCTCACCTGAACCATTGTGCATAGTGTTGCTCATTTGACTAATGGAAATGTGCTCAATTTGGCAAACAGAACAAATGCTTTCTACAGCTATTAAGGTAATAAAGGTAATTATTGCAGGAACATCTGGTATTAGAAAGCCATTGCCTTTATACTGTACCACTCAGAAGGACGTGTCCCACACTACCTACGGAGGTAGCTTGGGAAAGAGATTTATATCTAGATTTATATCTAGTCTCTTAACGCTACATATGTGTCTTGAAACTAGTTTAGTGTAAAGAAACCCTAAGGTGTGGGACTGGTAGAAAAAACTATTCAGTGTCAAGTCTCGGTCACGGTACCTTCCCAATTCAACCAAATCATTATCAGAAATCCTCTTCCAATTATAAATACAATTGATTGTTAAACCCAGTAGGTGATGGACAAATCCCCCTGTGGTCCTCTTAATCATCAAATCATTACGTTACGGATCAATGG
>NC_060187.1:12786638-12824138 GCF_021184085.1 Oncorhynchus gorbuscha | reverse complement strand
CCCGTCCCCGAGAACGCATGTCCATGATCTTATGTACCTTGTAAATAGGTGCGCTCTCGACAAGGACGGGAGGGAAGACGAACGGGGGTGCGAAGAAAGGGCTTAACACAGGAGACATGGAAGACAGGATGGACGCGACGAAGATGTCGCGGAAGAAGCAGTCGCACAGCGACAGGATTGACGACCTGGGAGACACGGAACGGACCAATGAACCGCGGAGTCAACTTACGAGAAGCTGTCGTAAGAGGAAGGTTGCGAGTGGAAAGCCACACTCTCTGGCCGCAACAATACCTTGGACTCTTAATCCTGCGTTTATTGGCGGCTCTCACAGTCTTCCCCGCAGACAAAGGCAGACCGGTAATGAAGTCTAAGGCGATGTGAGACCATGGTCGAGAAGGAATGGGGAGCGGTCTGAGACGACCGGCAGGAGGAGAGTTACCCGACTTAGTCTGCGCGCAGTCCGAACAAGCAGCCACGAAACGGCGCGTGTCACGCTCCTGAGTCGGCCACCAAAAGCGCTGGCGAATAGACGCAAGAGTGCCTCGAACACCGGGATGACCAGCTAACTTGGCAGAGTGAGCCCACTGAAGAACAGCCAGACGAGTGGAAACAGGAACGAAAAGGAGGTTACTAGGACAAGCGCGCGGCGACGCAGTGTGCGTGAGTGCTTGCTTAACCTGTCTTTCAATTCCCCAGACTGTTAACCCGACAACACGCCCATAAGGAAGAATCCCCTCGGGATCAGTAGAAGCCACAGAAGAACTAAACAGACGGGATAAGGCATCAGGCTTGGTGTTCTTGCTACCCGGACGGTAAGAAATCACAAACTCGAAACGAGCGAAAAACAACGCCCAACGAGCTTGACGGGCATTAAGTCGTTTGGCAGAACGGATGTACTCAAGGTTCTTATGGTCTGTCCAAACGACAAAAGGAACGGTCGCCCCCTCCAACCACTGTCGCCATTCGCCTAGGGCTAAGCGGATGGCGAGCAGTTCACGGTTACCCACATCATAGTTGCGCTCAGATGGCGACAGGCGATGAGAAAAATAAGCGCAAGGATGAACCTTATCGTCAGACTGGAAGCGCTGGGATAGAATGGCTCCCACGCCTACCTCTGAAGCGTCAACCTCGACAATGAATTGTCTAGTGACGTCAGGAGTAACGAGGATAGGAGCGGACGTAAAACGTTCTTTTAGAAGATCAAAAGCTCCCTGGGCGGAACCGGACCACTTAAAACACGTCTTGACAGAAGTAAGAGCTGTGAGAGGGGCAGCAACTTGACCGAAATTACGAATGAAACGCCGATAGAAATTAGCGAAACCTAAAAAGCGCTGCAACTCGACACGTGACCTTGGAACGGGCCAATCACTGACAGCTTGGACCTTAGCGGAATCCATCTGAATGCCTTCAGCGGAAATAACGGAACCGAGAAAAGTAACGGAGGAGACATGAAAAGAGCACTTCTCAGCCTTTACGTAGAGACAATTCTCTAAAAGGCGCTGTAGAACACGTCGAACGTGCTGAACATGAATCTCGAGTGACGGAGAAAAAATCAGGATATCGTCAAGATAGACAAAAACAAAGATGTTCAGCATGTCTCTCAGAACATCATTAACTAATGCCTGAAAAACAGCTGGCGCATTGGCGAGACCGAACGGCAGAACCCGGTACTCAAAATGCCCTAACGGAGTGTTAAACGCCGTTTTCCACTCGTCCCCCTCTCTGATGCGCACGAGATGGTAAGCGTTACGAAGGTCCAACTTAGTAAAGCACCTGGCTCCCTGCAGAATCTCGAAGGCTGATGACATAAGGGGAAGCGGATAACGATTCTTAACCGTTATGTCATTCAGCCCTCGATAATCCACGCAGGGGCGCAGAGTACCGTCCTTCTTCTTAACAAAAAGAACCCCGCCCCGGCCGGAGAAGAAGAAGGCACTATGGTACCGGCGTCAAGAGACACAGACAAATAATCCTCGAGAGCCTTACGTTCGGGAGCCGACAGAGAGTATAGTCTACCTCGAGGAGGAGTGGTCCCCGGAAGGAGATCAATACTACAATCATACGACCGGTGAGGAGGAAGGGAGTTGGCTCGGGACCGACTGAAGACCGTGCGCAGATCATGATATTCCTCCGGCACTCCTGTCAAATCGCCAGGTTCCTCCTGAGAAGTAGGGACAGAAGAAACGGGAGGGATGGCAGACATTAAACACTTCACATGACAAGAAACGTTCCAGGATAGGATAGAATTACTAGACCAATTAATAGAAGGATTATGACATACTAGCCAGGGATGACCCAAAACAACAGGTGTAAACGGTGAACGGAAAATCAAAAAAGAAATAGTCTCACTGTGGTTACCAGATACTGTGAGAGTTAAAGGTAGTGTCTCAAATTTGATACTGGGAAGATGACTACCATCTAAGGCAAACATGGGCGTAGGCTTGTCTAACGGTCTGAAAGGAATGTTATGTTTCCGAACCCATGCTTCGTCCATGAAACAACCCTCAGCCCCAGAGTCAATCAAGGCACTGCATGTAGCACCCGAACCGGTCCAGCGTAGATGGACCGACATAGTAGTACAAGATCTAGATGAAGAGACCTGAGTAGTAGCGCTCACCAGTAGCCCTCCGCTTACTGATGGGCTCTGGCCTCTTACTGGACATGAATTAACAAAATGTCCAGCAACTCCGCAATAGAGGCACAGGCGGTTGGTGATCCTCCGTTCCCTCTCCTTAGTCGAGATGCGAATCCCTCCCAGCTGCATGGGCTCAGTCTCAAAGCCAGAGGAGGGAGATGGTTGCGATGCGGAGCAGGGAAACACCGTTGATGCGAGCTCTCTTCCACGAGCCCGGTGACGAAGATCTACCCGTCGTTCTATGCGGATGGCGAGAGCAATCAAAGAGTCCACATCTGAAGGAACCTCCCGGGAGAGAATCTCATCCTTAACCACTGCGTGGAGTCCCTCCAGAAAACGAGCGAGCAGCGCCGGCTCGTTCCACTCACTAGAGGCAGCAAGAGTGCGAAACTCAATAGAATAATCCGTTATGGACCGTTCACCTTGGCATAAGGAAGCCAGGGCCCTAGAAGCCTCCCTACCAAAAACTGAACGGTCAAAAACCCGAATCATCTCCTCTTTAAAGTTCTGGAACTTGTTAGAGCAATCAGCCCTTGCCTCCCAGATAGCTGTGCCCCATTCTCGAGCCCGGCCAGTAAGGAGTGAAATGACGTAAGCAACCCGAGCTCTCTCTAGAGTATGTGTTGGGTTGGAGAGAGAACACAATCTCACACTGCGTGAGAAAGGAGCGGCACTCAGTGGGCTGCCCGGAGTAGCAAGGTGGGTTATTAACCCTAGGTTCTGGAGGCTCGGCAGGCCAGGAAGTAACAGGTGGCACGAGACGTAGACTCTGGAACTGTCCAGAGAGGTCGGAAACCTGAGCGGCCAGGTTCTCCACGGCATGGCGAGCAGCAGACAATTCCTGCTCGTGTCTGCCGAGCATGGCTCCTTGGATCTTGACGGCAGTGTAACGAGCGTCTGAAGTCGCTGGGTCCATTCCTTGGTCGGTTCCTTCTGTCATGCAGGTGAAAGAGGACCCAAAAGCGACTTAACAGAAACAGAGTTTATTCAAGTCCAAACAGGGAATAACAGAAATCCTCTAGTCTGTAGAGGGGAATAACAGGAGAAGCGGCCACAGACTGCAGGTCGCTTCGGGTAGACGCAGGCCGTAGTTGACAGAGACACCTGCTCACACGCAGCATCTGATGAAGGCAAAAAACACGACAGGACAGGGCGATACACAATCACAGCACAGTGAATTCTAAACAAGGAACCGACAGGACAGGAACGGAACACAAAGGAATAAATAGGGACTCTAATCAGGGGAAAGGATCGGGAACAGGTGTGGGAAGACTAAATGATGATTAGGGGAATAGGAACAGCTGGGAGCAGGAACGGAACGATAGAGAGAAGAGAGAGCGAGAGAGTGAGAGAGGGAGGGGGAGAGAGAGGGATAGAAAGAGGGAAAGAACCTAATAACCAGCAGAGGGAAACGAATAGAATGGGGAGCACAGGGACAAGACATGATAATAAATGACAAACATGACAGAGGTATCATGATATTATAATCTCGGACCACAGTCCACTCACCTTCTCCCTGAGATTGGGTGACATTGTACCAAACGAGAGGGTCTGGAGGTTGAATCCTCAGCTCCTCACAGAACCAACATTCTGTGAATATCTTAAAGACCAAATTAAATTTTTCTTTGATACCAACGACAACACAGAGACCTCCCCAGCATTATTGTGGGAAACACTGAAGGCTTATCTGAGAGGCTGTATCATCTCCTTTCAGGCTGCCAGGAGTAGGCAAAACAGAGGAAAACTGGAAGAACTAGAGGGACAAATTCACTTACTGGATAGGGAGAATGCTAGCCACCCATCTATGGAGAAACATAAAAAAATTACCTCTTTAAAATTTGAATATAATCAGATTCTCTCAGCTAAAATCGCTAAATCTTTTCTCTATGCCAAGCAAAAATATTTTGAGTTTGGTGACAAACCACACAAATTACTCGCCAGACAACTTCGAAAAAATGTGAGTGACCGAATGATTCACAGGGTTAAATCTGCATCTGGGGAATTACTCTCTTTCCCCAAAGACATCAATGACAGATTCCGGCAGTTTTATGAGACTCTATATACATCTAAAGCGGATCCTAACCCCTTAATTATGCAAACATTTTTGGAGGACTGTAATCTTCCTGCCCTGAACCAGGAAGATTCCAACTTCCTGAATAAGGAAATATCTCTTGATGAAATCCGAGAAACAATTAAATCTCTAAAGAGTGGCAAGACCCCGGGCCCAGATGGATACCCTGGTGAATTCTATAAAACATTCAGCAACACGCTCTCCCCCTATCTGCACAAAATGTTGATTCAGGCCAATGAGGATGGAGCTCTCCCTTCTACTTTGGATGAAGCGTTCATTACAGTTATACATAAGAAGGGTAAAGATCCAGAAGAGGTAGGGTCATACAGACCAATATCTCTCCTTAATACAGACCAAAAGATTTTAGCAAAAACTCTGGCTAACAGGCTTAGCACTTTAATTGGCAAATTGGTCCATTCGGATCAGACCGGCTTTATCCCTAACAGAAACTCATTCTTCAATCTCAGGCGCCTCTTCAATATTATGTACTCTCAGAGGTTACCCAACGTGGACCTTGCCGTCATATCTCTTGACGCCGAAAAGGCCTTTGACCAAGTTGAGTGGCCCTATCTATTCAAGGTCCTACAGAAATTTAATATTGGAGATGGGTTCATAAATTGGATCCAGCTTTTATATAGGAACCCCTGTGCCAGAATACTCACTAACCAATCATTGTCGCCCGATTTAACCTCAACAGGGGGACAAGGCAGGGTTGTGCGCTGTCGCCTTTGCTCTTCGCCCTAATTATCGAACCGCTCGCTCAGACGATTAGATCTCATGCAGCAATACACGGCTATAATACTAAAGATACTCTAAATAAGATCTCCCTATACGCAGATGACATCCTCCTCTATGTAACAGAACCCCAGGCTAGTATCCCAGCTATTCTTGATGTGATCAATTTGTTTGGTACCTTCTCGGGATACAGAATAAATTGGAACAAGAGTGAATTAATGCCCATACGGTCGCAAAATACCTCCTGGCTAGAACATCTCCCATTTAAGTTATCTTCAGAAAAATTTACCTACCTAGGAATTGTAGTTACCAAACAATACTCCTTACTATTTAAAGAGAATTTCCCCTCTCTGATACAAAAACTCAAAGCAAACATACTATTTTGGAGAACTCTCCCAATTTCTCTGCTCGGAAGAATTAATGCCATTAAAATGGTCTTCCTCCCACAACTGCTCTACCTATATCAGAACATCCCAGTATTCATACCTAAATCCTTTCATAAACAACTGGACTCAATTATCAATCCTTTCATCTGGGATTATAAAACACACAGGATAGGTAAAAAACATCTCTGTAAATCCAAGATGGAAGGAGGATTGTCTCTCCCAAATTTTATATTTTATTACTGGGCCGCTAACCTCCGCATTGTTACGTTTCTGTTGGATGACGTACTCCCGGCATCCAGCTGGCTTAGTATGGAGCGGGAGGAGTGTCACCCCTTCTCTATTGGCGCTGTGATTTTGTCGCCTGTCAATCTGGAGATGTCACTTTATTGTAACAATCCTATAATACATAGCACAGTCCGAATCTGGAAGCAAATTAAAGTCCACTTTGAGCTCAGACCAATGTCATTCATGCTCCCTATCGCCAGGAATCCCTCCTTTGCCCCTTCTAACCTTGATAACACCTTTGAGCGATGGGGAGAGTTGGGGATAAGCACCATAGGGGATTTATACATAGAAGGGACCTTTGCTTCCTTTGAGCTGCTGAGGGAAACTTATCATCTTCCCAGAAGTAATTTTTTCAGATACCTACAAATTAGAGACTACGTTAGAAAACACCTCCCAACATTTGAGAATGCTAAACCTTCCATGTTTGACGGATGCATAAAAATATGCCCCACCTCAGATAAACTGATATCGCGTCTATATGATGCTTTTCAATCTGTTAGCACACCTTCTACTGATGCCATCAAGGCAAAATGGGAGGAAGAACTAGGGACTGACATCTCAGTGGCAGACTGGGAAGAGAGCTTGGAGTATATCCACACATGCTCCATTAATTCCAGACATCGTCTCATACAATTCAAGGTATTACACAGATTACACTATTCCAAAACTAAACTGCATAGGATATTTCCTGATACTACATCCCCTACATGTGATAAATGTCAGGCCATGCAGGGTACACTACTCCACTGCTTTGCCCTATGCTCTAGCTTGCATGGTTATTGGTGTGGAATTTTAGGATCCTCTCTGAAGTTTTGGAGACTTCAATAGATCCAGACCCGCTTCTGATAATCCTGGGAGTATCTGAGTCCCTAAACAGATTAACCAACCCCCAAAAACAACTAATCTCGTATGGTCTCATCTCGGCAAAAAAACTAATCTTGTTGTTTTGGAAAAGGAAGGAAGCGCCCTCTACCAAATTATGGCTCAATGAATTGGCAAACACTGTACACTTAGAAAGAATTAGATATATTCTGAACAATAAATTATCAACATTTGATAAAATCTGGCAGCCTTTCCTCTCCTACTTGGACGAGTCGGCGCTGTGAATTTGTACTTATTAACGCACTCTCAATGGTAAATTTTTTATCTACCTTTGGGCAGCGTGTGCTGGCCCTACCACCCGAGCAGTTGGGAGGGGGGGGGGGATGGGGGATAGGGGGGACATCTTCCCTCTTTCTTTCTACGTGTCCTTGTTTTGTATGTCGTGTTCTGTATTATTTGTTCTGCACCCAGAACTCTGGGTCTTGTTGTTCCTGTATGCTCTTTTATGTTTAGATAAGAATTGTATACCTGTCATGTATACCTATACACCATTCTTGTGTGTGTTTAATAAAAATATTTGAAACAAAAATATTGTCTGTGAGTATAACAGAATTGATATCGCAGGTGAAATCCTGAGAAAAATCTAACCAGGAAGTGGCTTGTATTTTGAACACTCCATGTTCCAAAGCCTCCCATTGCTCCATTTAAAGGGATATCAACCAGATTCCTTTTCCCATCGCTTCCTGAAGGTGTCAACAGTCTTCAGACATAGTTTCAGGCTTCTATTTTGAAAAATGAGCCAGAAAGATAACATCGCGTCACATGAGTTTTGCTCATGCAACAGAATTTGGACAGCTATTGTTTTTCCCTCTCCGACCGATAAAGACATTTGCGGTTGATAAATTATTGATTATATTTTAAAAACAACCTGAAGATTGATTATAAAAAACGTTTGACATATTTCTGTGGACATTACTGATATTATTTGTAATTTGTCTGCGTTGTTGGGACCGCTCTTTCCTGTGGATTTCTAAACATAATGCGCCAAACAAACGGAGGTATTTTGGAGATAAAAATAATATTTATGGAACACATTTTTTTTTTTTGTGTAACTGGGAGTCTCGTGAGTGAAAACATCCGAAGATCATCAAAGGTAAACGATTAATTTGATTGCTTTTCTGATTTTCGTGACCAAGCTACCTGATGCTAAGTGTACTTAATGTTTTGTCATGCGATTGATAAATTCACACAAACACTTGGATTGCTTTCGCTGTAAAGCATAATTTCAAAATCTGAGATGACAGGTGGATTAACAAAAGGCTAAACTGTGTTTTGCAATATTGCACTTGTGATTTCATGAATATGAATATTTTAGTAATATTATTTGACTGTGGCGCTATGCTATTCAGAAGTTGCTGATGACAATTATCCCGGGATGGGCAGCGTCAAGAAGTTTTAAAGAATCCCACAGTACCCAAACACCCTTACCCTCTCTCTCACACACACACACCGTGTAGTAATTAGAATCCATAGAGCAACTTTAAGTGAAAGTCTGCTGTGTGCTCACCCCTCCTCTGCTTCTCTCCATCACGTTCTCTGTGTCGTCCGTTGTTGTCTCTCATCTGCCCTCTTCTTTTGCTGTCTCTTACAGTGGTGTAAAGTACTTATGTAAAAATACTTTAAAATACTATTTTGGGTGGGAATATGTACTTTACTGTTTATATTTTTGCAAACTTTTACTTTACTACATTCATAAAGAAAATAATGTATTTTTTACTCCATACATTTTCCCTGACACCCAAAAGTACTCGTTACATTTGATAGGAAAATGGTCCAATTCACACACTTATCACGAGAACATCCCTGGTCATCCCTACTGCCTCTGATCTGGCAGACTCAATAAGCACAAATGCTTTCTTTGTAAATTATGTCTGAGTGTTGGAATGTGCCCCTGGCTATCCATCAATAAAAATTGAAAAATTAAATTGTGCCGTCTGCTTTGCAAAAAAGGAATTTGAAATGGTTTATATTTCTACTTTTGATACTTAAGTATATTTGAAACCAAATACTTTTAGACATTTACTCAAGTAGTATTTTACTGGGTGACTTTTACTTGAATCATTTTCGATTAAGGTATCTTCACTTTTACTCAAGTATGACAATTTAATATTTCCGCCTCTCCCATCCTGGTTGTAAAAAGTGTACAAGTAAATAGTACACAGTAATTTCACAGGTTTTTTTCACCTCACGTGCAAATTCTTTGTAAGCTATGTTTTACTTTTTCACTGTGTGTATTTCACCTGTTTATCATTTGTGCAAATAAATAAAACTAATTAGAATCTATAGAGCAGCTTGAAGTGAACCAGTCTGTCTACCAGTCTGTCCAACCCACCTCTGTTCTTTCTGTAAAGCAGCTTGAAGTGAACCAATCTACCAGTCTGTCCATCCCACATCTGTTCTCTCTGTAAAGCAGCTTGAAGTGAACCAGTCTACCAGTCTGTCCATCCCACATCTGTTCTCTCTGTAGAGCAGCTTGAAGTGATCCAGTCTACCAGTCTGTCTACCAGTCTGTCCAACCCACCTCTGTTCTCTCTGTAAAGCAGCTTGAAGTGAACCAATCTACCAGTCTGTCCATCCCACATCTGTTCTCTCTGTAAAGCAGCTTGAAGTGAACCAGTCTACCAGTCTGTCCATCCCACATCTGTTCTCTCTGTAGAGCAGCTTGAAGTGAACCAGTCTACCAGTCTGTCCAACCCACCTCTGTTCTCTCTGTAGAGCAGCTTGAAGTGAACCAGTCTACCAGTCTGTCTACCAGTCTGTCCAACCCACATCTGTTCTCTCTGTAGAGCAGCTTGAAGTGAACCAGTCTACCAGTCTGTCCAACCCACCTCTGTTCTCTCTGTAGAGCAGCTTGAAGTGAACCAGTCTACCAGTCTGTCTACCAGTCTGTCCATCCAACATCTGTTCTCTCTGTAAAGCAGCTTGAAGTGAACCAGTCTACCAGTCTGTCCAACCCACCTCTGTTCTCTCTGTAGAGCAGCTTGAAGTGAACCAGTCTACCAGTCTGTCTACCAGTCTGTCCAACCCACATCTGTTCTCTCTGTAGAGCAGCTTGAAGTGAACCAGTCTACCAGTCTGTCCAACCCACCTCTGTTCTCTCTGTAGAGCAGCTTGAAGTGAACCAGTCTACCAGTCTGTCCAACCCACCTCTGTTCTTTCTGTAAAGCAGCTTGAAGTGAACCAGTCTACCAGTCTGTCCATCCCACATCTGTTCTCTCTGTAGAGCAGCTTGAAGTGAACCAGTCTACCAGTCTGTCTACCAGTCTGTCCAACCCACATCTGTTCTCTCTGTAGAGCAGCTTGAAGTGAACCAGTCTACCAGTCTGTCCAACCCACCTCTGTTCTCTCTGTAAAGCAGCTTGAAGTGAACCAGTCTACCAGTCTGTCCATCCCACATCTGTTCTCTCTGTAAAGCAGCTTGAAGTGAACCAGTCTACCAGTCTGTCTACCAGTCTGTCCAACCCACATCTGTTCTCTCTGTAAAGCAGCTTGAAGTGAACCAGTCTACCAGTCTGTCCAACCCACCTCTGTTCTCTCTGTAAAGCAGCTTGAAGTGAACCAGTCTACCAGTCTGTCCAACCCACCTCTGTTCTCTCTGTAGAGCAGCTTGAAGTGAACCAGTCTACCAGTCTGTCCAACCCACCTCTGTTCTCTCTGTAGAGCAGCTTGAAGTGAACCAGTCTACCAGTCTGTCCAACCCACCTCTGTTCTTTCTGTAAAGCAGCTTGAAGTGAACCAGTCTACCAGTCTGTCCATCCCACATCTGTTCTCTCTGTAGAGCAGCTTGAAGTGAACCAGTCTACCAGTCTGTCTACCAGTCTGTCCAACCCACATCTGTTCTCTCTGTAGAGCAGCTTGAAGTGAACCAGTCTACCAGTCTGTCCAACCCACCTCTGTTCTCTCTGTAAAGCAGCTTGAAGTGAACCAGTCTACCAGTCTGTCCATCCCACATCTGTTCTCTCTGTAAAGCAGCTTGAAGTGAACCAGTCTACCAGTCTGTCTACCAGTCTGTCCAACCCACATCTGTTCTCTCTGTAAAGCAGCTTGAAGTGAACCAGTCTACCAGTCTGTCCAACCCACCTCTGTTCTCTCTGTAAAGCAGCTTGAAGTGAACCAGTCTACCAGTCTGTCCAACCCACCTCTGTTCTCTCTGTAAAGCAGCTTGAAGTGAACCAGTCTACCAGTCTGTCCAACCCACCTCTGTTCTCTCTGTAAAGCAGCTTGAAGTGAACCAGTCTACCAGTCTGTCCAACCCACCTCTGTTCTCTCTGTAAAGCAGCTTGAAGTGAACCAGTCTACCAGTCTGTCCAACCCACCTCTGTTCTCTCTGTAAAGCAGCTTGAAGTGAACCAGTCTACCAGTCTGTCCAACCCACCTCTGTTCTCTCTGTAAAGCAGCTTGAAGTGAACCAGTCTACCAGTCTGTCCAACCCACCTCTGTTCTCTCTGTAAAGCAGCTTGAAGTGAACCAGTCTACCAGTCTGTCCAACCCACCTCTGTTCTCTCTGTAAAGCAGCTTGAAGTGAACCAGTCTACCAGTCTGTCCAACCCACCTCTGTTCTCTCTGTAAAGCAGCTTGAAGTGAACCAGTCTACCAGTCTGTCCAACCCACCTCTGTTCTCTCTGTAAAGCAGCTTGAAGTGAACCAGTCTACCAGTCTGTCCAACCCACCTCTGTTCTCTCTGTAAAGCAGCTTGAAGTGAACCAGTCTACCAGTCTGTCCAACCCACCTCTGTTCTCTCTGTAAAGCAGCTTGAAGTGAACCAGTCTACCAGTCTGTCCAACCCACCTCTGTTCTCTCTGTAAAGCAGCTTGAAGTGAACCAGTCTACCAGTCTGTCCAACCCACCTCTGTTCTCTCTGTAAAGCAGCTTGAAGTGAACCAGTCTACCAGTCTGTCCAACCCACCTCTGTTCTCTCTGTAAAGCAGCTTGAAGTGAACCAGTCTACCAGTCTGTCCAACCCACCTCTGTTCTCTCTGTAAAGCAGCTTGAAGTGAACCAGTCTACCAGTCTGTCCAACCCACCTCTGTTCTCTCTGTAAAGCAGCTTGAAGTGAACCAGTCTACCAGTCTGTCCAACCCACCTCTGTTCTCTCTGTAGAGTAGCTTGAAGTGAACCAGTCTACCAGTATGTCCAACCCACCTCTGTTCTCTCTGTAAAGCAGCTTGAAGTGAACCAGTCTACCAGTCTGTCCAACCCACCTCTGTTCTCTCTGTAAAGCAGCTTGAAGTGAACCAGTCTACCAGTCTGTCCAACCCACCTCTGTTCTCTCTGTAAAGCAGCTTGAAGTGAACCAGTCTACCAGTCTGTCCAACCCACCTCTGTTCTCTCTGTAAAGCAGCTTGAAGTGAACCAGTCTACCAGTCTGTCCAACCCACCTCTGTTCTCTCTGTAAAGCAGCTTGAAGTGAACCAGTCTACCAGTCTGTCCAACCCACCTCTGTTCTCTCTGTAAAGCAGCTTGAAGTGAACCAGTCTACCAGTCTGTCCAACCCACCTCTGTTCTCTCTGTAAAGCAGCTTGAAGTGAACCAGTCTACCAGTCTGTCCAACCCACCTCTGTTCTCTCTGTAAAGCAGCTTGAAGTGAACCAGTCTACCAGTCTGTCCAACCCACCTCTGTTCTCTCTGTAAAGCAGCTTGAAGTGAACCAGTCTACCAGTCTGTCCATCCCACCTCTGTTCTCTCTGTAAAGCAGAGTGTCTGGTGTCTCTCTCCATCTGCCCTCTTCTGTCACTTTCTCTGTGTCTTGTCTGTTGCTGTCTGTGTCGTGTCTGTTGCTGTCTGTTGCTGCCTGTGTCTTGTCTGTTGCTGCCTGTGTCTTGTCTGTTGCTGTCTGTGTCTTGTCTGTTGCTGTCTGTGTCTTGTCTGTTGCTGTCTGTGTCTTGTCTGTTGCTGTCTGTGTCTTGTCTGTTGCTGTCTGTGTCTTGTCTGTTGCTGTCTGTTTCTTGTCTGTTGCTGCCTGCGTCTTGTCTGTTGCTGTCTGTGTCTTGTCTGTTGCTGTCTGTGTCTTGTCTGTTGCTGTCTGTGTCTTGTCTGTTGCTGTCTGTGTCTTGTCTGTTGCTGTCTGTGTCTTGTCTGTTGCTGTCTGTTTCTTGTCTGTTGCTGCCTGCGTCTTGTCTGTTGCTGTCTGTGTCTTGTCTGTTGCTGTCTGTGTCTTGTCTGTTGCTGTCTGTGTCTTGTCTGTTGCTGTCTGTGTCTTGTCTGTTGCTGTCTGTGTCTTGTCTGTTGCCGTCTCAGGTTCTTGTTTGTTACTGTTTCCTATCCTCTTCTGTTATGGCCTGTTATGTTCTTCTGGTGTCTCTCTTCATCATATCCTACTATGTTACTGTCTCTGTGTCTTGTCTGGTGTGTCTCTCTTCATCATATCCTACTATGTTACTGTCTCTGTGTCTTGTCTGGTGTGTCTCTCCATCATATCCTATTATGTTACTGTCTCTGTGTCTTGTCTGGTGTCTCTCCATCATATCCTACTCTTCTGTTACTGTGTCTGTGTCTTGTCTGGTGTCTCCATCATATCCTACTCTTCTGTTACTGTGTCTGTGTCTTGTCTGGTATCTCTCTCCATCATATCCTACTCTTCTGTTACTGTGTCTGTGTCTTGTCTGGTGTGTCTCTCCATCACCTACTCTTCTGTTACTGTCTCTGTGTCTTGTCTGGTGTCTCTCTCCATCACCTACTCTTCTGTTACTGTGTCTGTGTCTGTGTCTTGTCTGGTGTGTCTCTCCATCATATCCTACTCTTCTGTTACTGTGTCTGTGTCTGTGTCTGTGTCTTGTCTGGTGTGTCTCTCCATCACCTACTCTTCTGTTACTGTCTCTGTGTCTTGCCTGGTGTCTCTCTCCATCACCTACTCTTCTGTTACTGTGTCTGTGTCTGTGTCTTGTCTGGTGTGTCTCTCCATTATATCCTACTCTTCTGTTACTGTGTCTGTGTCTGTGTCTGTGTCTTGTCTGGTGTGTCTCTCCATCACCTACTCTTCTGTTACTGTGTCTGTGTCTTGTCTGGTGTCTCCATCATATCCTACTCTTCTGTTACTGTGTCTGTGTCTTGTCTGGTGTGTCTCTCCATCACCTACTCTTCTGTTACTGTGTCTGTGTCTTGTCTGGTGTCTCCATCATATCCTACTCTTCTGTTACTGTGTCTGTGTCTTGTCTGGTATCTCTCTCCATCATATCCTACTCTTCTGTTACTGTGTCTGTGTCTTGTCTGGTGTCTCTCTCCATCATATCCTACTCTTCTGTTACTGTCTCTGTGTCTTGTCTGGTGTCTCCATCATATCCTACTCTTCTGTTACTGTGTCTGTGTCTTGTCTGGTATCTCCATCATATCCTACTCTTCTGTTACTGTGTCTGTGTCTTGTCTGGTATCTCCATCATATCCTACTCTTCTGTTACTGTGTCTGTGTCTTGTCTGGTATCTCCATCATATCCTACTCTTCTGTTACTGTGTCTGTGTCTTGTCTGGTGTCTCCATCATATCCTACTCTTCTGTTACTGTGTCTGTGTCTTGTCTGGTATCTCCATCATATCCTACTCTTCTGTTACTGTGTCTGTGTCTTGTCTGGTATCTCCATCATATCCTACTCTTCTGTTACTGTGTCTGTGTCTTGTCTGGTGTCTCCATCATATCCTACTCTTCTGTTACTATCATATCCTACTCTTCTGTTACTATCATATCCTACTCTTCTGTTACTATCATATCCTACTCTTCTGTTACCATCATATCCTACTCTTCTGTTACTGTGTCTGTGTCTTGTCTGGTATCTCCATCATATCCTACTCTTCTGTTACTGTGTCTGTGTCTTGTCTGGTATCTCCATCATATCCTACTCTTCTGTTACTATCATATCCTACTCTTCTGTTACTATCATATCCTACTCTTCTGTTACCATCATATCCTACTCTTCTGTTACTGTGTCTGTGTCTTGTCTGGTATCTCCATCATATCCTACTCTTCTGTTACTGTGTCTGTGTCTTGTCTGGTATCTCCATCATATCCTACTCTTCTGTTACTATCATATCCTACTCTTCTGTTACTATCATATCCTACTCTTCTGTTACCATCATATCCTACTCTTCTGTTACCATCATATCCTACTCTTCTGTTACCATCATATCCTACTCTTCTGTTACCATCATATCCTACTCTTCTGTTACCATCATATCCTACTCTTCTGTTACCATCATATCCTACTCTTCTGTTACCATCATATCCTACTCTTCTGTTACCATCATATCCTACTCTTCTGTTACTGTGTCTGTGTCTTGTCTGGTATCTCCATCATATCCTACTCTTCTGTTACTATCATATCCTACTCTTCTGTTACTATCATATCCTACTCTTCTGTTACTATCATATCCTACTCTTCTGTTACCATCATATCCTACTCTTCTGTTACTATCATATCCTACTCTTCTGTTACTATCATATCCTACTCTTCTGTTACTATCATATCCTACTCTTCTGTTACCATCATATCCTACTCTTCTGTTACCATCATATCCTACTCTTCTGTTACTATCATATCCTACTCTTCTGTTACTATCATATCCTACTCTTCTGTTACTATCATATCCTACTCTTCTGTTACTATCATATCCTACTCTTCTGTTACTATCATATCCTACTCTTCTGTTACTATCATATCCTACTCTTCTGTTACTATCATATCCTACTCTTCTGTTACTATCATATCCTACTCTTCTGTTACTATCATATCCTACTCTTCTGTTACTATCATATCCTACTCTTCTGTTACTATCATATCCTACTCTTCTGTTACTATCATATCCTACTCTTCTGTTACCATCATATCCTACTCTTCTGTTACCATCATATCCTACTCTTCTGTTACAATCATATCCTACTCTTCTGTTACCATCATATCCTACTCTTCTGTTACTATCATATCCTACTCTTCTGTTACTATCATATCCTACTCTTCTGTTACTATCATATTCTACTCTTCTGTTACTATCATATCCTACTCTTCTGTTACCATCATATCCTACTCTTCTGTTACTATCATATCCTACTCTTCTGTTACAATCATATCCTACTCTTCTGTTACCATCATATCCTACTCTTCTGTTACTATCATATCCTACTCTTCTGTTACCATCATATCCTACTCTTCTGTTACTGTGTCTGTGTCTTGTCTGGTATCTCCATCATATCCTACTCTTCTGTTACTATCATATCCTACTCTTCTGTTACCATCATATCCTACTCTTCTGTTACTATCATATCCTACTCTTCTGTTACTATCATATCCTACTCTTCTGTTACTATCATATCCTACTCTTCTGTTACTGTCTCTGTGTCTTGTCCGGTCTCTCTAGTTTTGACATCCAAAACGGTCAAGGGGATACTGTGGTAGCTTAACTTGATGACATAACATTTGAGAACACATAGCTTGAGGGTCTATGTAATTCATGTAATTTAGTCACTTCTAACAGCTAATGTGCGGTGTTTAAATGACATGACATTTGAGAACACATAGCTTAAGGGCCTATGTATTTTTTATGTTTTGTTCACCATTCAATCTAACCACAAAGCTGTCCATCTTTCCCCCTCTCTGTCTGTCTGTCTCCCCTTTCCAAAGCTGTCCATCTTTCCCCCTCTCTGTCTGTCTGTCTCCCCTTTCCAAAGCTATCCATATTTCCCCCTCTCTGTCTGGCTGTCTCTCCTTTCCAAAGCTGTCCATCTTTCCCCCTCTCTGTCTGTCTGTCTCCCCTTTCCAAAGCTATCCATATTTCCCCCTCTCTGTCTGTCTGTCTCCCCTTTCCAAAGCTGTCCATATTTCCCCCTCTCTGTCTGGCTGTCTCCCCTTTCCAAAGCTGTCCATATTTCCCCCTCTCTGTCTGGCTGTCTCCCCTTTCCAAAGCTGTCCATCTTTCCCCCTCTCTGTCTGGCTGTCTCCCCTTTCCAAAGCTGTCCATCTTTCCCCCTCTCTGTCTGTCTGTCTCCCCTTTCCAAAGCTATCCATATTTCCCCCTCTCTGTCTGTCTGTCTCCCCTTTCCAAAGCTGTCCATATTTCCCCCTCTCTGTCTGGCTGTCTCCCCTTTCCAAAGCTGTCCATATTTCCCCCTCTCTGTCTGGCTGTCTCCCCTTTCCAAAGCTGTCCATCTTTCCCCCTCTCTGTCTGGCTGTCTCCCCTTTCCAAAGCTGTCCATCTTTCCCCCTCTCTGTCTGGCTGTCTCCCCTTTCCAAAGCTGTCCATATTTCCCCCTCTCTGTCTGGCTGTCTCCCCTTTCCAAAGCTGTCCATCTTTCCCCCTCTCTGTCTGTCTGTCTCCCCTTTCCAAAGCTGTCCATCTTTCCCCCTCTCTGTCTGGCTGTCTCCCCTTTCCAAAGCTGTCCATCTTTCCCCCTCTCTGTCTGTCTGTCTCCCCTTTCCAAAGCTGTCCATCTTTCCCCCTCTCTGTCTGGCTGTCTCCCCTTTCCAAAGCTGTCCATCTTTCCCCCTCTCTGTCTGTCTGTCTCCCCTTTCCAAAGCTGTCCATCTTTCCCCCTCTCTGTCTGTCTGTCTCCCCTTTCCAAAGCTGTCCATCTTTCCCCCTCTCTGTCTGTCTGTCTCCCCTTTCCAAAGCTGTCCATCTTTCCCCCTCTCTGTCTGTCTGTCTCCCCTTTCCAAAGCTGTCCACCTTTCCCCCTCTCTGTCTGGCTGTCTCCCCTTTCCAAAGCTGTCCATCTTTCCCCCTCTCTGTCTGGCTGTCTCCCCTTTCCAAAGCTGTCCATCTTTCCCCCTCTCTGTCTGTCTGTCTCCCCTTTCCAAAGCTGTCCATCTTTCCCCCTCTCTGTCTGGCTGTCTCCCCTTTCCAAAGCTGTCCATCTTTCCCCCTCTCTGTCTGTCTGTCTCCCCTTTCCCCTACTAAGTTCAAGTTGAAGTTTGTTCATCTGTCATATACACATGATATACATTACATGGAGCACACTGTGGAATACAATGCTTACTTGCAGGTTCACCACTCAACAAAACAACAGCAATATAAAAGTAAGCAGCTAAGTGAATAAAAAGAGCAATACAAAATAAAAGCTCAATTGAATAATTTCCCCAATTTCATTAATGGGTCATTTAAAAAATATTTTTAACAAATAGTTACAAGGCCTATATGGAACTAACTGACATTAGCCAAGCATGTTTACCTGTAGAATATAATAGGTAAAAAGACCTATGATTCAATTCATTTGGTTAGTTCTACCATCTCATTGCCCATTTTAAATAGGGTTAAATATCTAGTTGTAGTAAAGTTCATCTTCAGTCCACAGGGGGGCACTGTGTCACTGTCAGAAGATATGTACTTCAGTCAGAAAAACCTTCTCTCGTCTCTTTGGTCTCAGCTAGATACCTAGCCAGTAGCTCCCAAACTAGCCAGCCAAGCTAGCTACAGAAATGAAACACATCAAATACACTCGCTGGAAATAAACACTTGTCCTAATATCACAAAGTAATATATTACCTTTTTAGAATGTCCCCTTCTGCAGTGCCTGCGCAGTATATTGTATTTTTTGTACATTTTGTACTTTAAAAAACAAAACGGATACTGCATAATGCAGGTGATGGGTGATTATGGACTCAATATCAGACTGAAAAAAATTATATATATATGTATATTTATTTATTATTTTTATTGGACCATCAAAAGGTATATAATGCTCCGGATGCCCAGACCTAATGACACCACTGGTGTAAAGGACCAGAGAACTATTGATGATGTTATTCTCCTTTATTTAATGGTTCAGTAAACCATTCCCCATCCACCTCATCAACCACACACTGTGGCTAGCAGACTCACAACGCACGCACATAATCATGCCTGTGTTACACAAAACCATTCCCCATCCACCTCATCAACCACACACTGTGGCTAGCAGACTCACAACGCACGCACACATGCACGCACATAATCATGCCTGTGTTACACAAAAGCATTGCACATCCTTAGAGGCAGGTAAGCAGTAGATGAAAAGTGAGATCCATTCTTCCCACTGTAGGCTTCATCTCCCCTGCACAGAGGTCTTAAGTGAGCTTTAGTGGCGAAGGGGTCCTCTGTGTGCTTCATGAGTGTTGGTGAGCCAGGCCTGTCAGTCTGTCATACACTCGGCTCCTCCTCAGCATGGCTCTCTAGAGGAACCTGGATGGCTGAGCAGAGAGGCCAGAAACTGACACTCACAATCTCTCTCTCTCTCCTTCTATCGCTTTCTCTCTCTCCTTCTATCGCTTTCTCTTCCCAGCTAACAATTGTTCCCACAACTTTAAAGAACGTTCCCTTAAAAGTCTCATTAGGTCATTACCTAATGTTCTCATAGGAAGGTTCCAGTGATGTGTAAAGGGGGTTTTACAAGAGACCATTCCCTTCATGTCAAACAGAACTCACCCAGAACGTAGGTACCGTATTCTATTCATGTTCTTGACATATTTCATGGGAATGTTGTAAGAACGTTTGTGTCCAGTTTTCTGTGGGTTAGGAGAATATTCCATCAACGTCAATGTTCTCAATGTTCTCAGAACACAAGATATAAATGTACTAGACACATTAAATGAGAACCTTGTTGCCAAGCCAATCAAGGCCCTGATTGGTGAATCACTGACAGCTCCTTCGGCAAGATCAGGGATACTCACACACAGGGATCCTTAACATAGTGTTTTCCACGGACATATGACATAATTACATTGTGCATGTTCATTTATACTGTATTTTATTACGTCGTCACCTGGGATTTGAACTCACAACCTCTTGGTTCACATTATTCCTATCTACCTGATACTCTACCATGTCCACGTCAGGTATCAGATAACCTGACTATTCGTATCATTGATTTGATTTACTTATTTCAGCAATTTAAGAGCTTTCTGTCTAGTTGTCTAATGTTGGTGGGGCATATTAACCTGTTTTAATGATACTCCTGAATCACTATGATCAACAAAAATAGTTATTTTCTTGCTTGTACTTTTAACAGAGCTGAGATTTACTTCAAAGTTAATTCACCCTATTGCTTACACCTATTAAGTTGTTTCAGAACTACACAAATGTCTAAGGTGGAGGAATAGGGTTTGTCCTGGACAGGTCATAACTACACTATACTGGCCCAAAAGGCACACACCCTGGACAGGGCCTAACTACACTATACTGGCCCAAAAGGTACATGCCCTAGACAGGTCATAATTGCACTATACTGGCCCAAAAGGCACACACCGTGGACAGGGCCTAACTACAGTATACTGGCCCAAAAGGCACACACCCTGGACAGGGCCTAACTACACTATACTGGCCCAAAAGGTACATGCCCTAGACAGGTCATAACTGCACTATACTGGCCCAAAAGGCACACACCGTGGACAGGGCCTAACTACAGTATACTGGCCCAAAAGGCACACGCCGTGGACAGGGCCTAACTACAGTATACTGGCCCAAAAGGCACACACCCTGGACAGGACCTAACTACAGTGTACTGGCCCAAAAGGCACACACCCTGGACAGGACCTAACTACAGTGTACTGGCCAAAAAGGCACACACCCTGGACAGGACCTAACTACAGTGTACTGGCCCAAAAGGCACACACCCTGGACAGGACCTAACTACAGTATACTGGCCCAAAAGGCACACACCCTGGACAGGACCTAACTACAGTGTACTGGCCCAAAAGGCACACACCCTGGACAGGACCTAACTACAGTGTACTGGCCCAAAAGGCACACACCCTGGACAGGACATAACTACAGTGTACTGGCCCAAAAGGCACACACCCTGGACAGGACCTAACTACAGTGTACTAGCCCAAAAGGCACACACCCTGGACAGGACCTAACTACAGTGTACTAGCCCAAAAGGCACACACCCTAGACAGGACCTAAATACAGTGTACTAGCCCAAAAGGCACACACCCTGGACAGGACCTAACTACAGTGTACTGGCCCAAAAGGCACATGCCCCAGAGATATCCCTTATAGGGACAGTAGAGTAGGGTGTTTGTCATTTTGCTGGTGGACTGCATTCGAGACGCGCTAGAAGTTCTTAGCAATATATGTTGTTGTTGTTTTGAATTGCATTTATCAGACATTTCAAACATTTATATGGACATCATGTTAGAATACTTGGATATATTATTTATGTATCTTTGTTTATTATCATAATTTGTATTGATTTCTCCTCTTTCACGCCTTTCTGGTACTTTGGCTACCTGTCTTGTGCCTTTGACCTCAAGATGCTTTTTCAGGTTTGATGTGGTGTTTTCTGGACTGAGAGATCAAAGCTGCCTCTGCGGAGTTTGCGTTTCACTGAAACGTTGTTCTCTTTCTCCTCGATTAACTCAAAATACTGGGAGCATTTCCACAAGGGAAATGTTAAGCGGGGTAACAACACAGCTGCCATCTTTCATTGAATTAGGAAAGTTAAAGATTGAAATAGATTGACAAGAGTTGATGTTTTCTACATGTTATTGGTGGAGTGGATTGCAAAAAGATGGTAGAGAGTTCTCTGAAATGCTCAGATATCTAGAGTTGTATCAATTTCCAATGAGAAACACATTTTAATTAGATCAGATAGGTGTGTTGTAACTGTTGACAAATAGTGGCATTAACATACACTATATTCCTTAGAAAGTAGGGGGACTCCTCTAGCAGGTATTGAACCCAGACCACCAGTAAAGTGATAAACACTGTCCCAATAAGGGATATATCTGGGCCATTTTATTTATTTTACTAGGCAAGTCAGTTAAGAACGCATTCTTACTTTCAATGGCAGCCTAGGAACAGTGGGTTTAACTGCCTTGTTCATGGGCAGAATTACAGATTTTTACCTTGTCAGCTCGTGGATTTGATCTGGCAACTTTTCGGTAACTAGTTCAACGCTCTAACCACTAGGTTACCTGCCTCTAACCACTAGGCTACCTGTCTCTAACCACTAGGCTACCTGTGCCTTTTGGGGCAGTATAGTGAGACCCTGCCCAGAAGAAACCCTTACCCCTCCTCCCTAGGCACCTGGGTAGATCTGAAACAACTAGACAGGCACTTAAAATAAATCTCAGCTCTGTTAAAAGTCAATCATTTGTTTTATTGATCATATGGATTCAGGAGTAGTCGAGGCTCATCAGAGGAAGAGGGGGAGGACCATCCTCAATGAATTTCATAAAACATGTAAATAGTGAAACTTTAAAAAGGTAACCTTTTTAGATAAAACTACACTAAGTATATTCACGTCACAAAATAATTGATTAGAACGCACTGTTTTGCTTATGAAGGTCTATAGTAGCCTCAGCAGCACTCTGTATGGCAGCACCATAGTTGTCACACCTTGACCTTAGAGCTTTTTATGTCTCTATTTTGGTTTGGTCAGGGTGTGATTTGGGTGGGCATTCTATGTTCTTTTTTCTATGTTTTTGTATTTCTTTGTTTTGGGCGGGTATGGTTCTCAATCAGGGACAGCTGTCTATCGTTGTCTCTGATTGGGAACCATACTTAGGTAGCTTTTTCCCACCTATGTTTTGTGGGCAGTTATTTTCTGTTTAGTGTTTTCTGCACCTGACAGGACTGTTTCGGTTTTGTTTATGTCTCTTTGTTATTTTGTTATAGTGTTCAGTTACAATTAAAAGGCATGAACACTTACCACTCTGCGCTATGGTCCAATTCCTATTCTTCAGACGACGACTCCCATTACAATAGTGCAGCCTGATGACAGCTAGCTTCTGTCCTCCTCTGGGTACATTGACTTCAATACAAAACCTAGGAGGCTCATGGTTCTCAGAAATGAATGATACCTGCACGGTGTTGGGCTGTAAGCCAACCCCCACCTGTGGACGTCGGGCCCTCATACCACCCTCATGGAGTCTGTTTCTGACCGTTTGAGCAGACACATGCACATTTGTGGCCTGCTGGAGGTCATTTTGCAGGGCTCTGGCAGTGCTCCTCCTGCTCCTTCTTGCACAAATGGGGGAGGTAGCGGTCCTGCTGCTGGGTTGTTGCCCTCCTATGGCCTCCGCCACGTCTCCTGATGTAATGGACTATCTCCTGGTAGCGCCTCCATGCTCTGGACACTACGCTGACAGACACAGCAAACCTTCTTGCCACAGCTCGCATTGACGTGCCATCCTGGATGAGCTGCACTACCTGAGCCACTTGTGTGGGTTGTAGACTCCGTCTCATGCTACCACTAGAGTTAAAGCACCACCAGCATTCAAAAGTTACCAAAACATCAGCCAGAAGCATAGGAACTAAGAAGTGGTCTGTGGTCACCACCTGCAGAACCACTCCTTTATTGGGGTGTCTTGCTAATTGCCTATAATTTGCACCTGTTGTCTATTCCATTTGCACAACAGCATGTGAAATGTATTGTCAATCAGTGTTGCTTCCTAAGTGACAGTTTGATTTCACAGAAGTGTGATTGACTTGGAGTTACATTGTGTTGTTTAAGTGTTCCCTTTATTTTTTTGAGCAGTGTATATAAATATATTTGTAATAATGACAATTACAACAATACTGAATGAAAAATGAACACTTTTATTTTAATGTTCAATTTGGTTAAAATAATGCAATAACACAGTGTTGGAGAAGAAAGTAAAAGTGCAAATATGTGCCATGTGCAAAAAGCTAACGTTTAAGTTCCTTGCCCAGAACATGAGAACATATGAAAGCTGGTGATTCCTTTTAACATGAGTCTTCAATATTCCCAGGTAAGAAGTTTTAGGTTGTAGTTATTATAGGAATGATGACGTGTCGACTATTTACATTTACATTTAAGTCATTTAGCAGACGCTCTTATCCAGAGCGACTTACAAATTGGTGCATTCACCTTAAGACATCCAGTGGAACAGTCACTTTACAATAGTGCATCTAAATCTTAAAGGGGGGGTGAGTGGGATTACTTATCCTATCCTAGGTATTCCTTAAAGAGGTGGGGTTTCAGGTGTCTCCGGAAGGTGGTATTTCTCTCTATACCATTTGTATTTCATATACCTTTGACTATTGGATGTTCTTACAGGCACTTTAGTATTGCCAGTGCCTCAAGCAAACGCAGTAAAGTGCTGTTTGAATGAATGCGTATGAGCATGCTGCTGCCTACCACCGCTCAGTCAGACTGCACTATCAAATACCAAATCCTAGACTTAATTAGAATATAATGAACACAGAAATATGAGCCTTTGGTCATTAATATCCAGAAACAAATCCAGAAACTATCATTTCGAAAACGAAACGTTTATTCCTTCAGTGAAATACAGAACCGTTCTGTATTTTATCTAACGGGTGGCAGCCCTAAGTCTAAATATTGCGGTTACATTGCGCAACCTTCAAAGTTATGTCATAATTATGTACAATTCTGGCAAATTAATTCTGGTATTTGTTAGGAAGACATTATCTTCACACAGTTCGCAACGAGCCAGGTGGCCCAAACTGTTGCATATACCCTGACTCTGCTTGCACTGAACACAAGAGAAGTGACACAATTTCCCGAGTTAATATTGGCTGCTAACATGATCTTCTTTTAACTAAATATGCAGGGTTAAAAAAATATACTTCTGTGTATTGACTTTAAGAAAGGCATTGATGTTTATGTTTAGGTACATTTTTTCGCAAATGCACTTTTGTTAAATCATCACCCGTTTGGCGAAGTTGAAGTAGGCTGTGATAAATTAACAGGCACTGCATTGATTATATGCAACGCAGGACAAGCTAGTTATCTTAGTAATATCATCAACCATGTGTAGTTAGCTAGTGATTATGTGAAGATTGATTGTTTTTTATTAGATAAGTTTAATGCTAGCTAGCAACTTTCCTTGCTCCTTGCAGCCACAGATACTTTTGACACTGCACTCGCATAACAGGTGGTCAAGCCTGGCACGCATTCTCCTCCTGGATTGCAATGTAATTGGCCATAATCGGCGTCCAAAAAGGCTGATTACTGATTGTTATGAAACCTTGAAATCGGCCCTAATTAATCGTCCATGTTAATCGGTCGACCTCTACCACTTGGTGTTCCACCTTCCCAAGTTCTCCCTTACTCTATACTGCTTTCCTACAGAGCAGCAAGGAAACTACCTACAGTATGCTCAAACCCTACAGACCCAAGCACCTCTGGTCTCGAAGGTCTCTTGTCCCCCCACCACTACAATGGTCTCTTGCCCTCCTACCCCTACGAAGGTCTCTTGTCCCCCCACCACTACAATGGTCTCTTGCCCTCCCACCCCTACGAAGGTCTCTTGCCCTCCCACCCCTACGAAAGTCTCTTGTCCCCCCACCACTACGAAGGTCTCTTGTCCCCCCACCCCTACGAAGGTTTCTTGCCCTCCCACCCCTACGAAGGTCTCTTGCCCTCTCACCCCTACGAAGGTCTCTTTCCCTCCCACCCTTACGAAGGTCTCTTGCCCTCCCACCCCGACAATGGTCTCTTGCCCTCCCACCCCTACAAAGGTCTCTTGCCCTCCCACCCCTACGATGGTCTCTTGCCTTACTACTCCTACAATGGTCTCTTGCCCTCCCACCCCGACAATGGTCTCTTGCCCTCCCACCCCTACAAAGGTCTGTTGCCCTCCCACCCCTACGATGGTCTCTTGCCCTCCCACTCCTACAATGGTCTCTTGCCCTCCCACTCCTACAAGGGCCAGTACCCTCCCACCCCTACGATGGTCTCTTGCCCTCCCACCCCTACAAATGTATCTTGCCCTCCCACCCCTACGATGGTCTCTTGCCCTCCCACCCCTACAATGGTCTCTTGCCCTCCCACCCCGACAATGGTCTCTTGCCCTCCCACCCCTACAAAGGTCTCTTGCCCTCCCACCCCTACGATGGTCTCTTGCCCTCCCACTCCTACAATGGTCTCTTGCCCTCCCACTCCTACAATGGCCTCTTGCCCTCCCACCCCTACAAATGTCTCCTGCCCTCCCACCCCTACGATGGTCTCTTGCCCTCCCACCCCTACAAATGTATCTTGCCCTCACACCACTAAGATGGTCTCTTGCCCTCCCACCCCTAAGATGGTGTCTTGCCATCCCACCCCTAAGATGGTCTCTTGCCCTCCCACCCCTACGATGGTCTCTTGCCCTCCCACCCCTACGATGGTCTCTTGCCCTCCCACTCCTACAATGGTCTATTGCCCTCCCACCCCTACAAATGTATCTTGCCCTCCCACCCCTAAGATGGTCTCTTGCCCTCCCACCCCTACGATGGTCTCTTGCCCTCCCACCCCTAAGATGGTCTCTTGCCCTCCCACCCCTACAATGGTCTCTTGCCCTCCCACCCCTACAAAGGTCTCTTGCCCTCCCACCCCTACAAAGGTCTCTTGCCCCTCCCACCCCTACGATGGTCTCTTGCCCTCCCACCCCTAAGATGGTCTCTTGCCCTCCCACCCCTAAGATGGTCTCTTGCCCTCCCACTCCTAAGATGGTCTCTTGCCCTCCCACCCCTAAGATGGTCTCTTGCCCTCCCACCCCTACAATGGTCACTTGCCCTCCCAACCCTATAAAGGTCTCTTGCCCTCCCAACCCTAAGATGGTCTCTTGCCCTCCCACCCCTACAATGGTCTCTTGCCCTCCCACCCCTACAAATGTCTCTTGCCCTCCCACCCCTACGATGGTCTCTTGCCCCCCACTCCTACAATGATCTCTTGCCCTCCCACACCTACAATGGCCTCTTGCCCTCCCACCCCTACAAATGTATCTTGCCCCACCACCGCTATGATGGTCTCTTGTCCACCCCCTACAAAGGTCTCTTGCCCCCCCAACACTACGATGGTTTCTGGGGAAACAGAGCCGGTGTGATGCAAGACGCAGCACAATGCATCACACGGGCTGTATTTCTGTATTTGGAAAGAAATGAAATGTCCTCTCACTGTCAACTGAGTTCATTTTCAGCAAATTTAACATGTGTAAATATTTGTATGAACATAAGATTCAACAACTGAGACATAATCTGAACAGACATGTGACTAACATAAATGGAATAATGCATCCCTGAACAAAGGGGAGGACAAAATCTAAAGTAACAGTCAGTATCTGGTGTGGCCACCAGCTGCATTAAGTGCTGCAGTGCATCTCCTCCTCACGGACTGCACCAAATTTGCCAGTTCTTGCTGTGAAATGTTACTCCACTCTTCCACTAAGGCATCTGCAAGTTCCCGGACATTTCTAGGAGGAATGGCCTTGGTGTAACTCGGGCAGTTGTTGTTGCCATCCTGTACCTGTCCCGCAGGTGTGATGTTTGGATGTACCAATCCTGGGCAGGTGTTGTTACACGTGGTCTTGCCACTGCGAGGACAATCAGCTGTCCGTCCTGTGTTTTTCAGAGTCAGTAGAAAGGCCTCTTTAGTGTCCTATGTTTTTAGAACTGTGATCTTAATTGCCTACCGTCTGTAAGCTGTTAGTGTCTTAACGACCGTTCCACAGGTGAATGTTCATTAAATGTTTATTGTTCATAGAACAAGCATAGGAAACAGTGTTTAAACCCAATAAAATATAGATCTGTGAAGTTTAGATTTTTACGAATTATGTTTGAAAGACATAGTCCTGGAAAATGAATATTTCTTTTTTTTCTTGAAAACTTGATTGCTGACATGCAAAACATTTTTAGGGACTTTATCAACAACGGACTAATGAAACAAATACCAAAATATGTTTTCTTTGGTGGGGTTTTCCTTTAAACTCACCTCTCAGCACGACTGTGTTCTCTCTCTTTATCCTGCCAAGCCTATACGAACACATTACCAATGAAGAAACGTCTTCAAAATATTCCTTCATATCTAGGGAATAGTTGTTCTGTAGACAGCAACTGATTTAACGTGTTGCCTATTTCAATGCAGCGAGTCTGGACATTTCAAATACAGAGCACACTGTCGTTGTACAGATGACTATTTAAAAAGGTAATTGGTTGGTGTAGTAGAGTAATAGATTGATTAACTGATTGGCCCAGCTGATCAATTGACTGATTGATTTGCCCATTGATCTGCAGACTAATTGAGTTGTAAATGAGATCCCCAGAGGGATTGGTCCACCAGTGAAGGTGGTGTGGGTTTAATAGCCAAGATTAATGTTATCTCTCAACATAACCCAGGGTCAATAGATGAATGTTATCTCTCAACATAAACCGGTGTCAATAGATGAATGTTATCTCTCAACATAACCCGGTGTCAATAGGTGAATGGTATCTCTCAACATAACCCAGTGTCAATAGATGAATGTTATCTCTCAACATAACCCGGTGTCAATAGATGAATGTTATCTCTCAACATAACCCGGTGTCAATAGATGAATGTTATCTCTCAACATAACCCGGTGTCAATAGATGAATGTTGTCTCTCAACATAACCCGGTGTCAATAGATGAATGTTATCTCTCAACATAACCCGGTGTCAATAGATGAATGTTATCTCTCAACATAACCCGAGGTCAATAGGTGAATGTTTACTCTCAACATAACCAGGTATCAATAGATGAATGTTTTCTCTCAACATAACCCGGTATCAATAGGTGAATGTTTTCTCTCAACATAACCCGGTGTCAATATATGAATGTTATCTCTCAACATAACCTGGTGTCAATAGATGAATATTATCTCTCAACATAACCCGGTGTCAATAGATGAATGTTATCTCTCAACATAACCCGGTGTCAATAGATGAATGTTATCTCTCAACATAACCCGGTGTCAATAGGTGAATGGTATCTCTCAACATAACCCAGTGTCAATAGATGAATGTTATCTCTCAACATAACCCGGTGTCAATAGATGAATGTTATCTCTCAACATAACCCGGTGTCAATAGATGAATGTTATCTCTCAACATAACCCGGTGTCAATAGATGAATGTTGTCTCTCAACATAACCCGGTGTCAATAGATGAATGTTATCTCTCAACATAACCCGGTGTCAATAGGTGAATGTTTTCTCTCAACATAACCCGGTATCAATAGATGAATGTTACCTCTCAACATAACCCGGTATCAATAGGTGAATGTTTTCTCTCAACATAACCCGGTGTCAATAGGTGAATGTTATCTCTCAACATAACCCGGTGTCAATAGATGAATGTTTTCTCTCAACATAACCCGGTGTCAATAGGTTAATGTTATCTCTCAACATAACCCGGTATCAATAGGTGAATGTTTTCTATATACAGGGGGTACCGGTACAGAGTCAATGTGCACGGGAACGGCACCGGTTAGTCGAGGGGACCTGTGTCAATTGAGGAACAAAAGGCTGGATCTACAACAAGTTGTTGTTAGTATAGAGACGGCTACAGCTGATAGGCCAAGTGCTAGTAGGGGAAAACAGACACAGTATATGTGGTAGAGGTAGAACTATCAGAGTGAAGAGAGAGGGAATCAGAGAGCTAGAGAGGGAGAGAGAGCGAGAGGGAAAGAGAGCGAGAGGGAAAGAGAGCGAGAGGGAAAGAGAGAGCAAGAGGGAGAGAGAGAGCAAGAGAGAGAGAGAGAGCAAGAGACAGAGAGCGAGAGGGAGAGAGAGAGCAAGAGAGAGAGAGCGAGAGGGAGAGAGAGAGCAAGAGAGAGAGAGAGAGGGAGAGAGAGAGCGAGAGGGAGAGAGAGAGCGAGAGGGAGAGAGCGAGAGGGAGAGAGAGAGCAAGAGGGAAAGAGAGAGCGAGAGGGAGAGAGAGAGCAAGAGAGAGAGAGCGAGAGGGAGAGAGAGAGCAAGAGAGAGAGAGAGGAGAGAGAGAGCGAGAGGGAGAGAGAGAGCGAGAGGGAGAGAGCGAGAGGGAGAGAGAGAGCAAGAGGGAAAGAGAGAGCAAGAGGGAGAGAGAGAGCAAGAGAGAGAGAGCGAGAGGGAGAGAGCGAGAGGGAGAGAGCAAGAGGGAAAGAGAGAGCAAGAGGGAGAGAGAGAGCAAGAGAGAGAGAGCGAGAGGGAGAGAGAGAGCAAGAGAGAGAGAGCGAGAGGGAGAGAGAGAGCAAGAGAGAGAGAGCGAGAGGGAGAGAGAGAGCAAGAGAGAGAGAGAGAGGGAGAGAGAGAGCGAGAGGGAGAGAGGGAGCGAGAGGGAGAGAGCGAGCGAGCGAGAGGGAGAGAGCGAGAGAGAGAGCGAGAGGGAGAGAGCGAGCGAGCGAGAGGGAGAGAGCGAGAGAGAGAGCGAGAGGGAGAGAGCGAGAGAGAGAGCGAGAGGGAGAGAGCGAGCGAGCGGGAGAGAGCGAGAGCGAGAGGGAGAGAGCGAGCGAGCGGGAGAGAGCGAGAGAGAGAGGGAGAGAGCGAGAGAGCGAGAGAGAGAGGGAGAGAGCGAGAGAGCGAGAGAGAGAGGGAGAGAGCGAGAGAGAGAGGGAGAGAGCGAGAGAGGGAGAGAGCGAGCGAGCGAGAGGGAGAGAGAGAGGGAGAGAGCGAGCGAGCGAGAGGGAGAGAGGGAGAGAGAGAGGGAGAGAGCGAACGAGCGGGAGGGAGGGAGGGAGAGAGCGAGAGAGAGAGGGAGGGAGAGAGCGAGCGAGAGCGAGAGGGAGAGAGCGAGAGAGAGAGGCAGAGAGAGAATGTGAGTGCGAATAATACATGCATCTCTCCGTGCCCCAGTGTAAATATATACATATTACACATGGCATGAATATTTAATACATTCATTTCACACACTCTTTTGGGACTGGCCGTCTCGTGGGAGAGCCCTCCTCCAAATCAGAACTCATCGCTGCCATTTAAAATAAAACCCAAGTGCCGTTTCTGACATCACTAATTGGACATATGGTAATGGAAGCCTACACAGTCAAACATTCTGGAGATGGGGATATGATCTATCCACCCCTCATCTCAGGATTATAGCTTCAGATGAGCCAGGTGGTCCAGTTTAGAAATGTAATAGGCTTTACCCCACTGGGAACAAACTGTTTGAATCAACGTTGTTTCAACATAATTCCTCAATTTATTGTGACGTGGAAAATACATTGGATTTGCAACAAAGTCATCAATGTAAACTGTTGTTTTGAGGATAACATTTAGACCACAGGATTATGTCACCATGGTAACCAATGTTCAACATAGAAAAACCTTGTATAAAATATGTTGAATTTTCATTAAATCAAACATTTAAAGAATGATTTGATTTAGTGCTATTCTTTAACTTAGATTTTTGGTTAGGCTGTAGATCCAACATATTAATGGTTGAGATGGAAATCAAACATATGAATTATTAATTTGTAGATAAACTAAAATTAAAGCCAGACTAAGTCAAGTGGTACAGATGGAACTATCCAAGCAGAAGATACATCTCAGATGGTTGAAAGCATAGTGAAAACACTTTGAAAACTTCTGGCTGTTTTTTTGACTGGGTGAATAAAGGTTGAAATCTCATTGGTCGTCTCAACCAAATGTTACCCAAATGTCCACGTTGAAATGACATGGTTTGGCCTGTAGGACACTACAGGTGGTACTGAAACCGTGTCATATTTATCTGTGATGTATATTAGAGGATAAAGAAGGAAAGGGGAAGGGGATACCTAGTCAGTTGTACAACCGAATGCATTCAACTGAAAAATGTCTTCCCCATTTAACCCAACCCCTCTTAGAGGTGCGGGAGGCTGCCTTAATCGACATCCACGTCTTCGGCGCCCGGGGAACAGTGGGTTACCTGCCTTGCTCAGGGGCAGAACGACTTATTTTTACCTTGTCAGGTTAGGGATTCGATCCAGCAACCTTTCGGTCAGAGTCCAGGTTATTAGGACAGATAGTATTTACGTCCCTTGACTTTTTGTTGTGTTACAGCCTGAATTTAAAATGGATTAAATTGAGATTGTGTGTCACTTGCTGACACACAATACTCCCATAATGTCAAAGGGGAATTATGTGTTCAGATATTTTTACAAATTAATGTAAAATTAAAAGCTGAAATGTCTTCAGTGTATAATTATTCAACCCCTTTGTTATGACAAGCCTAAATATGTTCAGGAGTAAAAATTTCCTGAACAAGTCACATAATAAGCTGCATGGACTCACTCTGTGCAGTAATAGTGTTTAACATGATTTGTTAATGACTACTTAGCTCATCTCTGTGCCTCACACATACAATTATCTGTAAGGTCCCTCAGACAAGCAGAATTTCAAACAGATTCAACCACAAAAACAAGGGAGATTTTCCAATGCCTTGCAAAGAATGGCACTTATTAGCAGATGGGTAAAAAAAGCAGACATTGAATATCCCTTTGAGCCTGGTGTTACTAATTAGACTTTGGATGGTGTATCAATACACCCAGTCACTACAAAGATACAGGCTCCGTTCCTAACTCAGTTGCTGGAGAAGAAGGAAACCACTCATCATGAGGCCAATGGTGACTTTAAAACAGTTACAGTTTAATGGATGTGATTGGAGAAAACTGAGGATGAATCAACAACATTGTAGTTACTCCACAAAACTAACCTAAATTAGAGTGAAAAGAAGGAAGCCTGTACATAAAACAAATATTCCAAAACATGCATCCTGTTTGCAATAAGGCACTAAAGTAGAACTGCAAAAAATGTGACAAAGAAATTCACTTTATGTCCTGAATACAAAGCGTTGTGTTTGGGGCAAATCCAACAACACATCACTGAGTACCACTCTTCATATTTTCAAGCATGGTGGTGACTGCAGCATGTTATGGGTATTCTTATCATTGGTAAGGACTAGGGAGTTTTTTAGGATAAAAAGAAACATAATAGAGCTAGATACAGGCAAAATCCTAGAGGAAAACCTGATTCAGTCTGCTTTCCAGCAGACACCAGAAGACAAATTCCCCTTTCAGCAGTGCAATAACCTAAAACTCATGGCCAAATATACATTGGACTTTCTTACCAAGATGACACTGAATGTTCCTGAGTGGCCTAGTTAAAGTTGACTTAAATTGGCTTGAAAATCTATAGTAAGACTTGAAAATGGCTGTCTAGCAATTAATTTAAACACCAACTTGACAGAGCTTGACATTAAAAAAAAAAGAACAATGTCCAAATATTGTACAATCTAGGTATGCAAAGCTCTTAGAGACTTACGCAGAACAACTCATAGCTGTAATCGCAGCCAAAGGTGATTCTAACAGGTATTGACTTAAGGGGTGTGAATTCTTATTTTTTTTAAATTGAATTAATCCATTTTGAATTCAGGCTGTAACAACAAAATGTCTAATAAGTGAAGGGGTGTGAATACTTTCAGACGGCACTGTAGGTGTTCTGACATATGCCTACCCACGTTCCACTGTATGGCTGTCAGCTAGGCTTACTTTATGTCTTGGCCCTGTGCCCTAACAATTCCTAGTTGAGGTAATCTTATGATTAGTGGTCCCAGTGTACATCCGGCTTCAGGTTACACCCCATACATCCTCACTAGAGTAAATATTTAACAAATATACTTAATAGTCCCCGTGCCACTGTGGAGAGGAATACTTTGCTTCAGCCCACCTGGACGTCACTGATTGATCTAGTAACCCATTTACAAACTATGGACCTCTGGCTCTACTCTGGCATAGCTGGGGTCTGCATAGCTTCAGGAGTCCAGCACCCTTCACAGGAACATTCAGTGTAGGCTAGAAAAGCACAGGCATAAAGACAAGTAGCCATGACTATCTATTCTGTCTTTACACATTACAAGTACAGTGCCTTGCGAAAGTATTTGGCCCCCTTAAACTTTGCGACCTTTTGCCACATTTCAGGCTTCAAACATAAAGATATAAAACTGTATTTTTTTGTGAAGAATCAACAACAAGTGGGACACAATCATGAAGTGGAACGACATTTATTGGATATTTCAAACTTTTTTAACAAATCAAAAACTGAAAAATTGGGCGTGCAAAATTATTCAGCCCCCTTAAGTTAATACTTTGTAGCGCCACCTTTTGCTGCGATTACAGCTGTAAGTCGCTTGGGATATGTCTCTATCAGTTTTGCACATCGAGAGACTGACATTTTTTCCCATTCCTCCTTGCAAAACAGCTCGAGCTCAGTGAGGTTGGATGGAGAGCATTTGTGAACAGCAGTTTTCAGTTCTTTCCACAGATTCTCGATTGGATTCAGGTCTGGACTTTGACTTGGCCATTCTAACACCTGGATATGTTTATTTTTGAACCATTCCATTGTAGATTTTGCTTTATGTCTTGGATCATTGTCTTGTTGGAAGACAAATCTCCGTCCCAGTCTCAGGTCTTTTGCAGACTCCATCAGATTTAACCATCTTCCCTGTCCCTGCTGAAGAAAAGCAGGCCCAAACCATGATGCTTCCACCACCATGTTTGACAGTGGGGATGGTGTGTTCAGGGTGATGAGCTGGCTGACTAAATACTTTTTTGCCCCACTGTATTTCAAGGCCTACCTTCAAACACAGTGCTTGACATCTTTGCTTGACATCATGGGAAAATCAAAAGAAATCATCCCAGAAAAATTGTAGACCTCCACAATTCTGGTTCATCCTTGGGAGCAAACGCCTGAAGGTACCAAGTTCATCTGTAGAAACAATAGTACGCAAGTATGAACACCATGGGACCACGCAGCTGTCATACCGCTCAGGAATGAGACGCATTCTGTCTCCTAGAGATGAATGTACTTTGGTGTAAAAAGTGCAAATGAATCCCAGAAAAACAGCAAAGGACCTTGTGAAGATGCTGGAGAAAACAGGTACAAAAGGATCTATATCCACAGTAAAACGAGTCCTATAGCGTCATAACCTGAAAGGCCGCTCAGCAAGGAAGAGGCCACTGCTCCAAAACCGCCATAAAAAAGCCAGACTACGGTTTGCAACTGCACATGGGGAGAGTTAGAGAAATGTCCTCTGGTCTGATGAAACAAAAATATAACTGTTTGGCCATGATGACCATTGTTATGTTTGAAGGCAAAAGGGGGAGGCTTGCAAGATGAAGAATACCATCCCAACCGTGAAGCACGGGGGTGGCAGCATCATGTTGTGGGGTGCTTTGCTGCAGGATGGACTGGTGCACTTCACAAAATAGATGGCATAATGAGGAAATTATGTGGATATATTGAAAAAACATCTCAAGACATCAGTTAGGAAGTTAAAGCTTGGTAGCAAATGGGTCGTCCAGATGGACAATGACCCCAAGTATACTTGCCCACTGTCGTGCCGTTCATCCACCGCCATCACCTCATGTTTCAGAATGATAATGCACAGCCCCATGTTGCAAGGATCTGTACACAATTCCTGGAAGCTGAAAAGGACCTAGTTCTTCCATGGCCTGTATACTCACCAGACATGTCACCCGTTAAGCATGTTTGGGATGCTCTGGATTGACGTGTATGATAGCGTGTTCCAGTTCCCGCCAATATCCAGCAAATTTGCACAGCCATGAAAAGGAGTGGGACAACATTCCACAGGCCACTATCAACAGCCTGGTCAATTCAATGAGAAGGAGCGGTGTCGCGCTACTGACTGGATTCTGATCCACGCCCTTACCTTTTTTAAAGGTATCTGTGACCAACAGATGCATATCTGTATTCCCAGTCAGGTTAAATCCATAGATTAGGGACTAATTCATTTATTTTAATTGACAGACTTCCTTATATGAACGAACTGTAACTCAGTAAAATTGTTAATTGTTAATGCATTAATATTTTTGTTCAGTGTATTTCCCATGAAGACTGCTAGCATCCAAACCCTCTATAGACGGCATCAAAACCAAGCAGCATTCCAGAACCCACGTGCTGGCATCAGAACCTAGCAGCATTCCAGAACTCACTTTTTGAACTCAACCAGTCAGGGCAGTCATTGCCAATATGCAGTCGTTTCCATAGCAAAACTAAAGTAAATGACACCTACACAAACTGCTAAAGCCAACAACATCTGCCTCCACCGAGACTGGGATCTGCCTCCACAGAGACTGGTATCTGCCTCCACAGAGACTGGTATCTGCCTCCACAAAGACTGGTATCTGCCTCCACAGAGTGGTATCTGCCTCCACAGAGACTGGTATCTGCCTCCACAGAGACTGGTATCTGCCTCCACAGAGACTGGTATCTGCCTCCACAGAGACTGGTATCTGCCTCCACAGAGACTGGTATCTGCCTCCACAGAGACTGGTATCTGCCTCCACAGAGACTGGTATCTGCCTCCACAGAGACTGGTATCTGCCTCCACAGAGACTGGTATCTGCCTCCACAGAGACTGGTATCTGCCTCCACAGAGACTGGTATCTGCCTCCACAGAGACTGGTAATCTTCCTCCACAGAGACTGGTATCTGCCTCCACAGAGACTGGTATCTGCCTCCACAGAGACTGGTATCTGCCTCCACAGAGACTGGTATCTGCCTCCACAGAGACTGGTATCTGCCTCCACAGAGACTGGTATCTGCCTCCACAGAGACTGGTATCTGCCTCCACAGAGACTGGTATCTGCCTCCACAGAGACTGGTATCTTCCTCCACAGAGACTGGTATCTGCCTCCACAGAGACTGGTATCTGCCTCACTTACCTTCACAGGGCACAGAGTGATGGGAGCATGCGTTACTGTAAAGCACTTTGTGACAATTGTAGCTGTATAAATGGTTCTACAAATACATTTGATTGATTGATGAGGTCTCTCATAAGGATACACTGTTTGCTTTCCATGTCTGTGTGCAAGTAAGAGAGAAAGAGGTGGGGTTGTAGGGAATGAAAATAAGGGGTTCAGATTGGTTGAGGGAGAGATAGAGGGAGAAAGAGAAAGAGTTTTCCAAGCCAAAGAACCACAGAGAATTCCTGGTGATCAAAGGATATCATCTCAGTTCCTCCTCATCCTCTCTCTTCATATCTTTTTTGACGGTATTGCCAAATTTTGTGCCAGACGAGAAGCATATCAAATATTCTGTGTAATCTGCCAACAGAGAGCCAAACTTTTTCATAAACTGACATCTAACCATACATTTCTGACAGGCAGCAGGCTAAAAAGGAAGCCTGGGTATGTGTCTTCTCAGCAGTCAAAACCCACAGCAGCCAATACACCATGCTATGTTCCCCCTCAGGAAAGCACTCAAAGGGTGTGTGATGATGTAACTAACATCGCAGATTAAATCTAGGACACCCAACTCCCTATACGTACTCAAAATATTTCATTAGAGTTCAAAGGTTGGAGGAACCCTCTGGATCTCAACCCACAGCAAATCACATCTACTTTAGATCTCCCACACAGGGGGCCACCATTTAAAATGAAGCTTCGGCATAGTCCAATATACTTTATTTGAGCATTCGGCATGCAAGTGTAGGAGTTCCATGATCTTTTATCCGATTCCATCCCATGACACCGTGGGGTATTGCGGAATAATTATGTAAGATCAATGCTCCACCTCTCTGAAACGAGGACACCCATTCAACATGCACTCAGTAGAGGACTTGATATGGCATTTTAATGCCACTAAACTTAGTCTTTGACTCCATCGGAAGGATTTCTCTCTTGAAATCTAAGCTTAATGTCTTTAAACTGATTTCAAAATGGCCCCCTTTAGAATATGGCTTTAACGAAAGACTTCAGCATATATACCAAAGGATTCCTAAACTTGAATTATTAATTTTGGTTTGGTGGAGAGGGAGCATCACAAAAGACTACTGCAGTGTTCATTGGGATCATAAAGTGAAGGGAAAATGGC